>NC_082391.1:370977-374671 GCF_031168955.1 Gadus macrocephalus | reverse complement strand
ACTATATTCTACCTGACACGGAAAGCCTTTTACTCTTTCAAAAAAGTTCCATGACCAAAGCCATGCGAAAACACTGGTGAATTTTGGAGTGGCATTTCTTAGCCGGAGAGAGCTTAAAGCACATAAGGAAAAAAAACGTCGGGGAGGGGATGGATGGGGACAACTCTCTTCAATATGGAGAATTTGCAGCACCCATTTAAAAAGCTTAGTGTCAACGTTACATATTGTACCTTTAAGATACACTCAGACTTCCAGTGTTCATAGTGCACAAGAGCTGTATGTGTAAGTGTGTGTGTAGGTGTGTATATAAGTGTATGTGTGTGTATGTCTGTGCGTGTGTCCATGCTGTGTAAAGGTGTGTGTATGTTAAAGTCAAGTTCCCTCAGGAGAACTCAAACACAAACGCCCGCTATTCCTGCAGCGCCTGGCGCCTTGCGTTTTGTTAACTTGTGGCAGTAATTCCATTTGCCAAAAAAAAGAACTAAACTTTCTGAGCGTTTTGTTTTCTTGCTCTTATTTGGCGGCGGGAGCCTCCTGGTGTTGGCGGTACCTGTTTGACGTTGATAAAGCACCACGGCTGAAATTCTACTTTCCAGGCTCAATTCATGGCTTGCCTATTCAGCACAATTACAATATGGTGCTTCACACAGCGACTGTGCAGGAAGGAGGAGAGTGGGAGGGAAAGAGAGGTGGAGAGAGAGAGAGAGAGAGAGAGAGGAGAGAGAGAGAGAGAGAGAGAGAGAGAGAGAGAGAGAGGGAGAGAGAGAGAGAGAGAGCAAGCAATTGTGGGAGAATGGGGTTGAGAGGAAGAGAGAGAGATGAAGAGCATGTGGGAGGCTGGAGGGAAACGAGCGGGAGGAATGGGAGGGAGGGGAGGGAGGGAGGGAGGGGTGATGAAAGCGGCTATAGGGAGGTGGGAGAGTTCAGTTGACCAGAAGAGAGTAGACACTGTGATCCATGCATACATGTTGGAACACTACATGAGTGCACTGAATATTTACACTGAGACGCGTGTGTGTGCCGGCGAGCGTGCACGTTTTGATTATGTGTCCGTGCGTGCGAGCTTTCAAAGCAAATGCACAGAAAAGGCGGGGAATGGGAAAGGCACATACATCTGGGGACACAATCACTAACTGAAAATAGCTTCCATTTATGTGTACACAGCGCTGATGAAACCTCGGCGGCATTGCCTTGCTTTATCCACCGCTGGCTTGCATAAGGTAAACTAGCCCCTCGCAACACCCCGCCGGCTCCTGCCTTATATTGGATCGTTAAAGTTCAATATATATAGCCGTTATGTATTCCATGACAGAGTGTCAAGGCAGCACCCCCATGCACCGCCGCGGCCTTGAGGATGGGGATATTGAGTAGAAATGAAGCAAGGGGGAGCTCATTGCGATCGTCCATATTTTGGGGTAATAGAATGTAACTAGAATCATTATTTTTTCATCATAGGCCTCCCACACTTGTCTCTTACATCTAGGAACTCACTTCTCTGTGCTCGCTCTCTCTTGCTCTCTCATTCTCTGTGTCTCTATCTCAGTCCCCCCCCCCACCCTCTACCACCCTCCTCTCTTTCCCTCTCATGCTCTCTATCTCTCTCTCGCTCTCTGTCTCCGCGCGGCACACTGCAAGTCAATTTATAACCCAGGCAGATAGTGGTGGTGCTGGTATATCTTGTACTATTGGGGGCCCAATGGCATTTGAGACACTGGCGTTAGAACTGAGATCTTGGAGGGAAATGGAGCAGTGATTGTGGGTAGAAGAGGAGAGAGGAGTCCCGAGGCGTTGCACTGTGGCGGCACCCCCTCGTAAAAAGAGGGGCAGCCTTTTCTCTTCCACACAAGCACACTCTGCTCTCTGGGCGCCCGGGCCGAGCTCCATTTCCCCCCCTGCTGTGACGTCTTTCAAAAGCATATTAGGACATAATGTACCTTTTCGTCTTCACAAGAAAATGGAAGAAGGCTTTTATTTAAATGATTCTCCTCCAACAAACACTAGAATGTGTTCCTTTTGAGGAACATCAAATGTTTCCATCATCAAAGGCAACATTCAGCAGATAAATGGTGTCGGGGTATGGTAGAGTTAGCCTGCTAATGCACTTTCTAACGCATCTTTCCCTGGATGCAGACGTAGCACATAGCGTAGCCGCTGACATCAAAAGGATTTGCAGTATGCGACGGTTTAAGGCTAATGTTTTACCTCAGTGTGTTAATCAGCGTAGAGGCTAACTGTAAGCATGTTTATGTGTGTGTGTGTGTGTGTGTGTGTGTTTGTGCCCTCGTGCCATGAGCTGATACGTGGGGTGAGAAGACGATGCTAAATCACTACACAGCAACATGTAAGCCTGCGAACACAGTGAATTAAATATTGGCAGAGTGACACGATGTACGATAAAGAGAGGGAGAGAAGGGGTACAGAGAGAGAGAGCGAGAGAGAGAGAGAGAGAGAGAGAGAGAGAGAGAGAGAGAGAGAGAGAGAGAGAGAGAGAGAGAGAGAGAGAGAGAGAGAGAGACAGAGGGTTCTTTCGTTCTGTTCTCTTCTAGGAGGGGATTCAAGAAACTATTTGACTATTTAGTGATTTTGCTTTCATCCACCTATTTTTTTGACATGCCATCAAGAGCCAGTGAAGGGGCTTGTTTGCTCAGGGATGCCAACAGGCTAACCTGCAGCAATTAGGGTTGGAACCCTGAACCTTTAGGTAAAGAGTCAAACCTAAAAAAAACGGATCATCCCAACCAACAGCAAGCCGTTGATGAAGCTGAGGGTTGAAACCCCAGCGCTGCTCTTTCAGGTCAGCAGGCACTGTGCTTCAGACGTGTGCGGTCCTCTCATGTCTGCGTTGGCGCCGATAGGACAAGAGCTTTTCCCAGAGGCGGACGTCAAGCTGTTCTATGGAAGTTGGTTACAGTGATTGCTTCTAAGAGATCAATCACTGGCTCGCTTCACTGCTCGCCCCCCATCCCCAGCACCAGCCCACCCACCCGCCAACCACCACATTATTCTTTATTTTACTTCTTTCTTACAGACACAAATCACCCAAATAAACCCCAATCAGGAGACTCTGGCTCCCGACAAGTCTTCCGTAAGATCACACCACAACAACCAAAATGTAGTTTTTCACAACATCTCCATCGGACCCGAAGAGCAAAAGTGAGTTTTGTTGTTTCATCCCCCGCTCCTTTGCTCTCCAAAACAACCGTGGTAATGGAGCCCTCGCGGCCGGCGGTCTTAGAAACCCAGTCATCCATTTTGAATAAAGGAGTCTCGGTGCCTCTGAAGGAAGCCGTGCAGCAGAGGGAGAATCTGGGCCGACGGTCTGAACAGTGGGGGGTGGCTGGTTATCGGGTTTGACTGTAAGCTCAAAGGTTCTTGATCTAACCCAAGGTCCCCAAATCCTCAACCTTAGACAAGAAGCCATAACCGGTACCTGCTCAGTGATGACGCGTATCTTAAAGAAGCACCGGCCAAATGGCTGAATTGTTTAAACTTTGGGACACTAATTTGAACACAAAGGAAAAACCATTGTGATTAGTCCGTCCATTATTGAAAGAAAACAAAAAGACAGAATTTTATTCTAGGAATTATTTAATCACTTTGAAAATGTTATTAGCTTTATTTATTAATATTTCAACAAATTGTTGCGTCACGTTTTATTTTCTTAACTTATCCGCAGACAGCATTTCATTTAATT
>NC_082391.1:353477-360977 GCF_031168955.1 Gadus macrocephalus | reverse complement strand
CCAACCAACCGATAAACTGACCAACGAACTAACCGACATATTGACTAACAGAACAGACTGCCAAACAAACCACCCAGCAGTGAAACTGACTCAGCAACCCACCAACAAGGACGTTGGACATTTAAGACCTTAGAATGTACAAGCTTAGCCCGGGCAACATTATACAACATCCCGCTGGAAAGGACGCCAGCAGCCCCGTTCTCGGACACAGTACACGTCCACGCAGAACGTGACATAAAGAGTCACGTGATTTTGCGTCGTGCGGCAGTGTCCGAGGATAATATTATAGTAATTTCGCTAATGGCTGCTGCACCCGTTACACAAGCATAGCGTCTCAGCTATGCTGGTCTATTTTGTGTCTTTGAGATTTTATTTTTTTATTTTTTTGGTGTGTATGTATATCTTGGTTTGTAAATGTTGGTGTGTGTTTATATGTGTCTTTGTGTGTGCGTCTGTGTGTGTGTTTATGTCTGTGTTTGTGTGTGTTCGTGTTTGTGTGTGTGTGTGTGTGTGTGTGTGTGTGTGTGTGTGTGTGTGTGTGTGTGTGTGTGTGTGTGTGTGTGTGTGTGTGTGTGTGCGTGTGTGTGTGTGTGTGCGTGTGTGTGTGTGTGTGTGTGTGTGTGTGTGTGTGTGTGTGTGTGTGTGTGTGGTTGTGTGTGTGTGTGTGTGTGTGTGTGTGTGTGTGGTTGTGTGTGTGTTTATGCATGTGTTTGTGTGTCTGTGCAACACAGTCTCACTCCGAGAACGTCAAATACCGACTGTTGGCAAAGGCCCTTTAGCGTCGGTGACTGACGGGAAAGGTACCCTTTTTATTCGGTCGGTGACGGTAAAGGTACCCTTCGGCGTCTTCTGCATACGGAATGGGGGGTGCCTCACTACGTCTCTAATAGACGATGTGAGCATCTTTCCTATTGGATAGTTTTTTAGGATATTCTTCTGTGAAAATGGCGGACATACTTTTTATCCTGGGTGGAAAATATGATATTTTAGAATAGTTACACCATTAAAAGTGTTTATGTAAACATTTTTAGCGAGAAATGTGCATTTTACTTTCATAATCGTCGTTCGGCGAATGTGAAGGATGTTTGGTTTGATAGATATGACGAAGAATATTTCATCGGGCGATAATGGCCGGCGTACAGGCATCCCGGGCTCACGAAAATAGGTGACACTGTCACGTTATTTAATCTATTGAAACGTGATCAGGTACACGTATTTTCTAAATGTTCGTGTCAAAAAGCAACATTTTCAAACTCATGCATATCAATTGGAAGTATTTGTCGTGATTTGTCACTAAGCACGACTTCCATCTAAGGTTCTGTCCGGGAGCTTTCTCCCTATTGTCCCTTAAGGAGCTCCGTACAGAACATTTATTGTTAAAAATTGTCTGTGATAACTAAGAATATGACAGCTTTTCCAGTCTCACCAATATGCGCACAGATCGCACGGTTTGACACTTTCAAGATGCGTGCAGTAGCCTACATACGCCAAATGACCATTTCGTGTGCATACGATACGCAAAACCCAGCATTAACTACTGTGGAGGGCGGATACGTCCATTTCGCGTGCATATGATACGAAAAACCCAGCATTAACTGAATGGGAGATGCAATATTTTAGGACAGATTCACCATTTAACGTGTTTCTAATGACATTTCTAGCGAGAAATGTACTTTTCCCTTGAATAATCCTCAGTCAGTGAATGTGTATGATCTTTATTAATCTTTATTATCTGAATGGGAAATGCAGCTCACGTGTTTCCTGCTTTTGTGTTATTAAACCGTTACTTTATGTAACTTTTAATGATATCATCTTGTTAGAAACACGTACGTTTTCGTGAACACTGGATTACGTCGCATTTCAACATAAAATAGCGTGTTATACACACACACACGCGCACACACACACACACACACACACACACACACACACACACACACACACACACACACACACACACACACACACACTGCATTTCGCTGCCAAATAAATAAATACTAAGGCAGAATAAAGAATAAATTAATTCATTATCATTCAACTTCAACATGCGTTATTACAGTATAGTGGTGGAGGGATGACGTGTGTTGGCCAACCCGGAAGTGAGCGTCGCCCTGGGTTCCCTTGACAAAAAGCCAACGGGTTTTTCCATTTGATTTTGGATTATTGCAGAAAAATTAGCATCTTTGAAGCACCTCCTCAAAAACTGAAAATAAATAAAAATAACTGTGCTCCAAAGAAAGAAATGTAAACCAATGCATTCCGAATGGGAGTGTTTCTCCGATTTTTCCATGCTACACAGAACGAAATGTAAACCCATGCAAATAAAGACTTCATGGTCATAATCATTTAAATATCATTAATCTCCTGAGGGTGGTATTCTATTTTTTTCAACGGGGCTGAATCCAGTCACTTGACCGTCATGGTTGCTATGGTGGTTGCTATCCACCAGCCCCTCTAATCCTTACATGGCTCTAAAAACCACGCGGCAAATGAGCTGCCGTAATTTGTGTTGTTTTTGTCGTAAACTAGTGTCCGATGGTTAAAAAATAGACGGATATTCCAAGGTATCCTTAAAAGGCAGCTTGGATGTTTTTATTTTCTGCAGTTTAGACTTCTTCTATAACCTATTTTTTAAAGCAAAACACCAAGCTCATTGATTTAACGAGGCAGGGTTATTTGTTTTATTTATTAAATAAATATTTATGAGAGGTCATTCCTTCTCCTGAGTTTTCTTCCTATTTATGTCTAGTGTACAACCCTACTGTCCACAAGCATCACCCCCCCCTCCCCATATGGATTTGGAGAATTGTTGCCACGTCCCAGTGGTGGAGGTATCATATATATGAAAGAGGGCATTCAATTATACTACAATGATCAATTAGGAGGCCGAAGCCCTAAAGGAAGTGATGCAATAGGTGACTGGGTCGACGACATTTAAGTAAGCTTTACTTTGAGGTCTCTTATATATCAAAGGGGGTCTCAAAGGACGCATACGCTTCAACCGGTGGCTCCGGTCCTACAGGAAATGACTCAGCAAGTGCTCCATCTCGTTGCACCTGCACCCAGCGGCTCGCTTGCAAGATTTTGGCCTGAAGTTATTCCCAGACCTACACCGTAGCCATCCAACCTGCATATCTGAGAATCAGGCCTCTCTTTAATAATGACAAAATGTATGAGAGAAATACACATTAACTTTTGACTCATAAGCGGCGTGGTGCCGGCTCCTTTTGACCTTTTGACCCCAGACTTCTGGGGGAATAGCTGAATCAATTCATTAGTCAATCAAAAGCATGTAAATATCTTCCCGGTGACGTAAGAGGGAGAACAAGGTGTCCTTCAACATCTCCGCTTCCAGGCGATTGCAACGGTGCCACACATGAGCATATTCGAACATGTTTAATGGTAGTAATTAGCTGTCGAAATTGGAGGCCTTAATCAATAATGAGCAGCTATTGATTTGCTTCCCGATAGAAATTTGTGACAAATGACATGTTATTTAGCCTCTACACGTTGAGTTGAGTCCAATGACACCAAGCATGACACTCTAGAAAATGGTAACATGTATTTTACATGGTACACCTAGGTCTAGGACATGATCTCGGTGTAGCAAGAGGGCGAGCTTGATCTCATTGGACTCATCTTAACGTGTAGATGCTAAATAACATGTAATTTGTCAAAAATCTCCATCGGGAAGCAAATCTATAGCTGGTCATTATTGATAAAGGCCTCCAAAATCGACAGCTAATTACTACCCCGAAACATATTCATATGATCATGTGTGGCACTGTTGCAATCGCCTCGAAACGTAGATGTCAAAGGACACCTTGTTTGCCCCGTTACGTAACCGGGAAGATATTTTCATACTTCTAATGAATTGATTCATATTTTAAGGTTCTCGGAGTGAGACTTTAAGCGGCTGCAGCAGAAGTGTTGAGACGAAAGATGATATCAAGACATTTATAGAATATTCACATTCGCATTATGATTCTTCGTCATAACATCCGACCAAACATCCTTTACAGTCACCAAGCGAGGATTATGAAAGTCCAGGCCCCCCCTTCCGGCACTCAAGGTCCGACTGGGCCAAGTTTAGGGCAGGAAGGGCCCCCCATTCCGGCCCTCGGGGTCCGACCGGGCCAAGTTTCGGTGCGGGGGTCCCAGTTAGGCCTTAGAATAAGGTATTCAAATTTCAGGGCGGTAGGACCTTCCTATCTCAAAAACTGTTTTTCCACCACATTCTGAACCATTAGGTCTTGCAGGTAACACTTCTGAGGGGCTTTGTCCAAATGACAGTCCATTTGGGAAAACTTTTTTTCTCTAAGGGCCAGAACTCCAAATCTCGGATATGTCGTTCTCGGGGCCCCGGGAAATGTGTGTAAACATTTTAGCATCCCTAGCTATCTCGAAAAGGCCGGAAATGGGGCGTGACCTCCCACAGTACGGTAAATGTACATAAGACAGAGGTTAGTTTCTAGTCCCCATTTTTTGTGGGATGGAGGTGTACATTTGTGGCTTAAGGTGTGTAGTCACAGCTGGCCTGTGGCCACGTTTTTGAAGTCTGGGGTCAAAAGGTCAAAAGGAGCCGGCACCACGCCGCTTATGAGATAACAAAAAGTGAATGCGTATTTCTCTAATAGCTTTTTGTCATTATTAAAGAGAAGCCTGATTCTAAGATATGCGTGTTGGATGGCTAGGGTGTAGGTCTGGGAAGAACTTCAGGCCAAAATCTTGCAAGCGAGCCGCTGGGTGCAGGTGCAACGAGATGGAGCACTTGCGGAGTCATTTCCTGTAGGACCGGAGCCACAGGTTGAAGCGTATGCGTCCTTTGAGACCCCCTTTGATATATAAGAGACCTCAAAGTAAAGCTTACTTAAATGTCGTCGACCCAGTCACCTATTGCATCACTTCCTTTAGGGCTTCGGCCTCCTAATTGATCATTGTAGTATAATTGAATGCCCTCTTTCATATATATGATACCTCCACCACTGGGACGTGGCAACAATTCTCCAAATCCATATGGGGAGGGGGGGGTGATGCTTGTGGACAGTAGGGTTGTACACTAGACATAAATAGGAAGAAAACTCAGGAGAAGGAATGACCTCTCATAAATATTTATTGAATAAATAAAACAAATAACCCTGCCTCGTTAAATCAATGAGCTTGGTGTTTTGCTTTCAAAAATAGGTTATAGAAGAAGTCTAAACTGCAGAAAATAAAAACATCCAAGCTGCCTTTTAAGGATACCTTGGAATATCTGTCTATTTTTTAACCATCGGACACTAGTTTACGACAAAAACAACACAAATTACGGCAGCTCATTTGCCGCGTGGTTTTTAGAGCCATGTAAGGATTAGAGGGGCTGGTGGATAGCAACCACCATAGCAACCATGACGGTCAAGTGACTGGATTCAGCCCCGTTGAAAAAAATAGAATACCACCCTCAGGAGATTAATGATATTTAAATTATTATGACCATGAAGTCTTTATTTGCATGGGTTTACATTTCGTTCTGTGTAGCATGGAAAAATCGGAGAAACACTCCCATTCGGAATGCATTGGTTTACATTTCTTTCTTTGGAGCACAGTTATTTTTTATTTATTTTCAGTTTTTGAGGAGGTGCTTCAAAGATGCTAATTTTTCTGCAATAATCCAAAATCAAATGGAAAAACCCGTTGGCTTTTTGTCAAGGGAACCCAGGGCGACGCTCACTTCCGGGTTGGCCAACAAACGTCATCCCTCCACCACTATAGAGTGGCGAAGTCACGCCCCTTCCGGTAGGGCTCATGGGACCTATGAGATCGAAAAATATGAATGGGTGTCAATGGAGAGAAAATAATTATTTTCTGGTCCCGGTCTTTATATGCCCTGGATTACACATATGTTGTTTGTGGATTTAAAGGATAATTTTTCATGCAAAGAGTTCGACCGTTTATTGTGCAATTGTTCAGATAAAGGCTGTAGAGAAAACACAACGAGAAAGACTACACGGCTCGTATGTGACGTCACGCTCCCTGCGTGGAGAAGACCGACAATCTTCCCATCGGCACAACTGAAACTCTGCACGTGCCCCGATTTATAATGGTTTTCACCTCTTTTGATGCTTTTATCCTCCCCTTGGAAAAAGCGGTGAAGTGGGGCAGAGAGATCGCCATCTCTGTGCCGAGTTCCAAGGGCGGGTGTGGTGACGTATATCATATGCGTCGAGAGCAGCGAAGAGCTGTAGTTCACAAAGCGGCCTCACATAAAACCTAAAATTATCAAACTTCTTCACGAACATTTTTAGTTTTCTTTGCATGAAAAATTATCATTTAAATCCACAAACATCATATGTGTAATCCAGGGCATATAAAGACTGGGACCAGAAAATAATTATTTTCTCTCCATTGACACCCATTCATATTTTTCGATCTCATAGGTCCCATGAGCCCTACCGGAAGGGGCGTGACTTCGCCACTCTATACTGTAATAACGCATGTTGAAGTTGAATGATAATGAATTAATTTATTCTTTATTCTGCCTTAGTATTTATTTATTTGGCAGCGAAATGCAGTGTGTGTGTGTGTGTGTGTGTGTGTGTGTGTGTGTGTGTGTGTGTGTGTGTGCGTGTGTGTGTGTGTATAACACGCTATTTTATGTTGAAATGCGACGTAATCCAGTGTTCACGAAAACGTCCGTGTTTCTAACAAGATGATATCATTAAAAGTTACATAAAGTAACGGTTTAATAACACAAAAGCAGGAAACACGTGAGCTGCATTTCCCATTCAGATAATAAAGATTAATAAAGATCATACACATTCACTGACTGAGGATTATTCAAGGGAAAAGTACATTTCTCGCTAGAAATGTCATTAGAAACACGTTAAATGGTGAATCTGTCCTAAAATATTGCATCTCCCATTCAGTTAATGCTGGGTTTTTCGTATCATATGCACGCGAAATGGACGTATCCGCCCTCCACAGTAGTTAATGCTGGGTTTTGCGTATCGTATGCACACGAAATGGTCATTTGGCGTATGTAGGCTACTGCACGCATCTTGAAAGTGTCAAACCGTGCGATCTGTGCGCATATTGGTGAGACTGGAAAAGCTGTCATATTCTTAGTTATCACAGACAATTTTTAACAATAAATGTTCTGTACGGAGCTCCTTAAGGGACAATAGGGAGAAAGCTCCCGGACAGAACCTTAGATGGAAGTCGTGCTTAGTGACAAATCACGACAAATACTTCCAATTGATATGCATGAGTTTGAAAATGTTGCTTTTTGACACGAACATTTAGAAAATACGTGTACCTGATCACGTTTCAATAGATTAAATAACGTGACAGTGTCACCTATTTTCGTGAGCCCGGGATGCCTGTACGCCGGCCATTATCGCCCGATGAAATATTCTTCGTCATATCTATCAAACCAAACATCCTTCACATTCGCCGAACGACGATTATGAAAGTAAAATGCACATTTCTCGCTAAAAATGTTTACATAAACACTTTTAATGG
>NC_082391.1:293591-353377 GCF_031168955.1 Gadus macrocephalus | reverse complement strand
ACGTACATAGAGAATGGTCTCTCAGTGCTGGATTCTGACCGCAGGCTGTTTGTAACAGGAGTGAACAGGAGACGGAGCAATAATTGAAAGCAAAACTCTCTACACGGCAAAGAAAATGTGACTTTTAATGCCTGTCAATTACGCTCAACATGAAAATGTTACTGTGCCCAGTTTCACCATTAAAGATTATAATACGACTCGACACTAAAGGAGTGTGAAAGAGGGAAACTGAGAAAGAGGGAGCAGAAGGACATTAGAAACCTGCACATGATGGGCCCATTCTGTCATTCACCTCACTCTTTGAACAGCTATTCATCTGATATTTAAAAACAATTGAATTCAGTTACAAGGAGACCCGGTGAAGTATATGGGAGTCTGATAAGTGAAAGGCAAAGAAAGGACAAGGAAGGTTTCTCAAGGGCCACCATTGAAGGCTCACTCCTGTCAGACATAAGAGAAAGTAAATGCCAGGAAAAGGGTGAGATGGAGAGAGAGAGGGAGAACATGTTAGTCAATTGGACAACCAAGGGAGAGAGAGAGGAAGTACACCAAAGAGAGAGAAGACCAAGACGGAGAGCATAAAAAACGACTGGATGCTCCTTCCGCTGTTGAACTACTCTACTTTTTATTCAGTCTCTTGCCTTTGTCGCCGTTTCTGGAGACGGTAATTACCAATATTTATGAATGGATGAAGCAGCCCACTTCAGATCCACTCAACGACGTAGTGGAGGGCTACAATATACAGGGTGACAGCCTTGGCTGGTCTGCTGCACATGCTGTCCTCCGTTTACTTCTATGTTTGGCATGTTTCTACATTTTTGAGAAAGCAACCCAACAATAGTATTTACTGTTTGCATCCATCTCCTTTTGGACTTTTTATATTTACAATTATACTATTTTTATTTACTTGGTTAAATGAATGAATGAATGAATCACCTGCTTTGAACATATACATGTTAATATCAAGAAAGAATTGACACAATTTGACAAAGTTGTGTCAAATGTATTAAATTCAGGAGTTTATTCAGAAGGAGAGTGAGATAGATTGAGAGAGGAATGAAGACGGACAGAATAAGGTAATGGAGAAACCGTGAGAGGGAGCGACGGGCTGGGAGAGATTGATAGAGAGATAGACAGAAAGATGCGACGGAAAGAGAGAGTATTGTAGTTGGTATTATTTAAACTGCATTTCTACGTTTCCTGATTATTTGCATGAATATGAATTGAATTGAAATGTCATGGATAGAGACGTCTCTGAAGGAACTCAGGCGGAGGAAGCACCATGTTCTCCCATTACGGGGTAAACAGAGTGAAACTGGATCAACTGGCTCAACAAAACACCCTCCCTCCCTCTCTCTTTCTCTCTCCGTCTCGGTCTCAGTGACTTCATCTGTGTTTAATCAGGTTGAGTTCCAGTGAGTTTGATTTAAACCCAGTTAGTGGCTTTGGCATGCGGTTCTGGTTAATGTCTGTGGCGGGAAGCGGGAGAGACGCAGCAGAGCCAGTCCCAACCCAACCACAGGGTGCCTTGTGCTCAGCTTGTTGTGTTGCCTTGGATCGCTCTGCGGCTTCCAATAGTCAATGGAATGGCCCCAAAACTGCAAACACACGTGATTACACACATTCACCACTAATGAGTGGGGGTAGATGGGGGCTAAATTCACACAAACACATACACTAACACACACACACGACTCTTTTTCTAAAACACAGACACAGTTCCAACATAGTATAGGACACTAGGCAAGGTGTCCCTGGTTGTAAGCGGTGGTTAACGGGTGTAAATTAGCATCCTATCGGTAGGAGGGACGGCCTCCCGTCTGATCTCTACTAAGCTCTGGAACCCCTCCCCACACACACAAAGACTCCTGCCTCCTCCCCCCACCCTACTCCCGTAGAAGCATCTATACCTTCACAAGCATCGATGCATCATACAAACACACACTCACACACACACCTTTACCAATGTCGGTGTGTGAGTCTGTTAGTAAAGTGTATCTGTGATCTCTGCATCAATACGGGCAGTCTAACATGTGTTGGTGAATAATGGCCGTGGATGGAGAAGGAAACAGATGACATCCATTACTGTATTAAGGCTGTCATTAGTGGTTAGAGGTCCCAGCATGTACAGAGGGCTACGTAAGAGTGGGGACGACGACACAGGGATCACACACACACACACACACACACACACACACACACACACACACACACACACACACACACACACACACACACACACACACACACACACACACACACACACACACACACACACACACACACACACACCATTTACCAGGTAGACAGACGGATGGATTGATCTAGAGATCTTTATTCACACTCTAAAATAAACAGATCTACTGCCAATTAACTCTGATAACACGTAGAGCCTCTCTCTCTCTCTCTCTCTCTCTCTCTCTCTCTCTCTCTCTCTCCTTTCTCTTCTTCTCCTTTTATTTCCTTCTCCATCTGTCGCTCCTTTTCTTTATCTTGCACTCTCTTTATCTAAATCTGTGTTTGTGTGTGTGTGGTGTGTGTTTAGTATGAGCATGTGTATAGAGTTTATTTATTGTTTGTGTGAGAGTGCGTGGTGGGAGTGTACAGTGTGTGTTTCTGTGTGCGCGTGTGTGTGTGTGCTTGTACCCGTGTGCTTTAGTGTGCGTGAGTGTATGGTTTGTTTCACAAAAGAAAGGTTGCGTTATCAGGGTTCAGCTTTTATTTCCCTTATCTAATTTCCTCAATGCTCGGTGTGTGCATCAGTGTTGGTTTGTGTGCGCGTGTAGAAGAGAACGATCCGTGTTATCGGGCTGCAGACAGCACGGAGAGGAGACTCAAGGTGAGGAGCAAGGCGGCCATCTTAAACGTTCCCCAGCGGAGACAGATGTGTGCGTTTATTTAAGTGTGTTTTGTTCCTAGGGTTGGTGGGGACACCAGCGTGAAGCGGGGTATGTTAGTGTAGGGTAACAATGCAGCAGGGATGTTGTCTGCAGTAAAGTCAGTCTTAAACAGTGTGGCCACCAATGCCGGTTGTGCCAAAGGGCGGTGAGCCTGGCTCATAATAAACTGTGGTGGTTCTCTAACTTTGTGCCAAAGCATGCCAGTGCGGAGATGAACATTCTGTGGCCGATTACGTGTTCCTTGCCTTTTCGTTACTTTTTATTTTGTTAATTTATGTGTTATAAAAAATATATATATATTTTGCCATTTCGTCCTAACCATTCATCCAAAATTCATTTAACGTAATTTAATGAATTTCTTAACATGAATGCTAAAAATCGACATGGATTTCCTTTTTCCAGCCACAAACTCTGGAAAGCTCCCTATACATTGAGTGTTGCTGCGTCAGAAGCCAGCCTAAGCTATCAGTGCTAACAGCCTTTAGCCACACCTCTCTCTCTCTCTAGCTCATCAGAAGAGAAGTCAGGACAGAGGAGTTAGTGCTCCACTCGTGGTACCAAATCCACTGCTCTAGAAACCTCTAGAATATATATTATTATATGTCCACCAATCAACTGACAGGAAGAGCTAGCTAACAACATTCTCATTCATTCTCTCTCTCTCTCTCTCTCTCTAAAAGAGTGTCAATATAGATAATATATCCATGTATCCATATATTGCATGTGTATATATATATTACATAATATACATACATTCATTCATATAATGAAATAAACAATTATACCAATAGCCATAATATTCTGTTTAATAACACTAGGATTACAGTCTGGTTTTTCTAAAGGAGGTCTACACAATAAATTAATGATGATCTCAGGAACGCTGTGCGATCATAAACTCTAATTGAAGCGCTGACTAAAGAGGACGATGGGGAAGGGAAGGAGATGGAGTCAAACGGCTCTGCAGAGAGGGGAGGAAGAGGGGTCACTTAGCGATTAGGTTCAAATCACTGTCTACAAACATCTCTCAACTCTTCTCTCCCCGCCTCAACCTATACACATTCCTCATTGTCATGGTTGATTTATTTCTTCCCAATCTTTTTGCAGGATAATCTAAAGGGTCTCTCTCCCTCTCCCTCTCCCTCTCCCTCTCCCTCTCTCTCTCTCGTCAATGGCCGACCAGATTGGCAGTCCGATCTTGATCAAGAGAGCAGATAAGTTTGTGCTCTCGATTAACTGTAGTTTGTGATTGGTTGAGTTCTGTCATGTGTTGGGGGAGAGGTTATGTTACCACCATAGGATACCTGCTGTCAATAGGTGAACCATAGAATCTAATCCAATGCTATTAAAAAATCTGGAGGAGATCATTTTGAGAATTCGGAAGCATCCCAAATGTCTTGCAGTAGGGAAGTCTTTGAACAGAGGGTTTTATCCCAGGAGACTTCCAGTAGAGGCTGACTGCAATCAAAGTGTACCATCATTATTGGAGCAATCACAATCATTGAACATGCTGAAGTTTGGTTGCTGTTGAATTTGTGCAAAGACTATACTGGAGCTGATGGTAAGTATCTCTACTGTCCCTGTCTCCGCCTCTCAACCCCATACACCCGTCCTCATGTTGACTCCTGTCAGTTGGGGTGGAGGGGGTGGAGGGGGTGGAGGGGCTGGGTGGGGGAGGGGGAGACCGTGTCAGCCATGGTTGTCAGTTGGCATCTAGGAATCAGAGTGGAAACATTACACCAACCCAACAGCCCTCACACAGTACTCACACAGCCCTCACACAGTACTCACACAGTACTCACACAGTACTCACACAGTACTCACACACCCTCCATCTGTATCCCCAACATTACATGTCGTAGGGTCATTCTCTATAATATTTCAACGCTTTGGGAGTTAAACAGGGATTGGGGATCACTCCTCGTATTTAAATTTGTATTCTGGTCTTTTCTTCGTCGACTTGTCTTGGTTTTGTTACGGAGATGTGATGTAAGGACATGTAACATATAGTAGTTCCCTGTAATGCGGAACAATATGTCACATTGTGGGTTATGAGTGTGTGTGCGTGTGTGTGGTGCGGAAACTTAGACTCGTACCTTGGTTGCTTTACATAATTCTGTTCCTGTATGTCACTCTCCCTCCCGTATTCCCCTAGTTCTCTCTCTGTATCTCGCTCTCTCCCCCTCTCTTCTCTCACTCTCCCTCCCGTATTCCCCTAGTTCTCTCTCTGTATCTCGCTCTCTCCCCCTCTCTTCTCTCACTCTCCCTCCCTTTTTCCCCTAGTTCTCTCTCTGTATCTCGCTCTCTCCCCCTCTCTTCTCTCACTCTCCCTCCCTTTTTCCCCTAGTTCTCTCTCTGTATCTCGCTCTCTCCCCCTCTCTTCTTTCACTCTCCCTCCCTTTTTCCCCTAGTTCTCTCTCTGTATCTCGCTCTCTCCCCCTCTCTTCTTTCACTCTTCCTCCCTTTCCCCCCCCTAGTTCTCTCTCTCAGTAACTCTTTCCCCCTCTCTTTCCAGTCTCTGCAGACAGTATCCCGTCTTAATCTTCCTCTCTCCACGCTCTCAGGCTCCGAGCCCCTGCTTCCCCAGCTCTGTTCCTTCCTGTCGTCTTCAGACATCATGTTGGTTTTTGTCTTTGTCATCTCTCCCTTTAAAGAACCTCCAAGTGACTGCAGAGCATTTAGTGTCATCGGGAGTGTGTGTGTGTGTGTGTTTGTTGTGCTATTTGTGTGTGTTGCTATGCCACCTGCTCCTAAGATGGGACCGAAGTGGAACAGAATCATGCCTTAGGACACACACACACACACACACACACACACACACACACACACACACACACACACACACACACACACACACACACACACACACACACACACACACACACACACACACACACACACACACTCCCCCAGTCACATGTACACACCAACACACACGGACACACAAAAGCTTTAGATAAACATTCTCCTTTGTATTGAGATTTCCAGCAACATGATAGTCAGCCTGTCAAACCATGTGCCTGAAGCAGAGATAGGTAGAGAGAACGAGAGAGACAGAGAGACAGAGAGAGAGAGAGAGAGAGAAAAGTCTGTTTCCCTTGGCAGACAGAAATACAAATCTGAGAGGTGTGTTTGAGAGAGAGGGATAGAGAGAATGAATAAATAAAACAGAGGACGTTTCAGCTGTTCTGGGCCCCTTTCCCCTAAGCCCTGTGTCAAGGGCCCTTGGCCACACCCGTCATGGGTTGAAAGCAGTGCAGTGTGCATTTGTTTCCGAGGGAGGAGGTTAAAGGAACTGGGTGAGGACAGAGGTCAAGAAGTCCAATTACAGGACAAAGAGGGAAAAATTACAGGGTGCCCCTTCTATTCTACTGTTCCTCCTCTTTTCACCAATCTAGCTCCATTCAGCGGCATGTCTACCTCGGTTTTTCCTGCCCCGTCTCTCTATCGAGCTCAACTCATATGCCCGTCTATCCCTCTCTATTCAACTCCTTGTCTCTCACTATGTTCACCTGTCTGTCTTTCCTCGTTTCTGCATCTCTCCATTCAGCCGCCTGTCTCTCGCTGTATTCAACGGCGTGTCTATCTTTTTCGGTCTGTGTATGTTTCGCTATTCATATGTCTGTCTCTCTGCTGTCACTGCATACATGTCATGTCTCTGTTCATGCGTGTCGCTCCATAGTACATCTGTCTCTCTGTTACCTTCCTGTTCCCCCCCGAAAACCTGCAGGCCATCGCAACAAACACACGTGCACACGTGCACACCCACTCCGGAGCAGGCCGACGGCCTTGAGTGATGGCTACACTGTGGAATCCGTACCAAGGTAGAACAAAAGCTCTATTGTGACCACGGTGCTGTACCCTGTTGCCTGTGAACGATTTATCTTACCTCCGTGTCTCCGGCGTGTTTCAACTAGCCCGGTCACACACTCTCCCACCACCTCCCCCTCCTCCCCCTGGTCCAAAGACACACATACACCCACACACACCACTGACACCTTTTCTGTGAAATAGGGTCTGTCCCTCACTTTAACCACAAGGAGACTAACTACACCAACCTGATTTGATGGCACACACACACACACACACACACACACACACACACAAGAAACCAAGCGCTAAAAACATTTCCACAGGCTAAGTAAAAAAATAAAGTTAACTTCCAATCGCTGCTTCTAATTGGCTCAAAAAGGTGGGAAGTGACGGAACCGGATGGTAATTCAAGCCAATGGGAAGAAGCAATTGGTCAGCAATGCGCGTGTGTTGCTGACCCTGTGGTTTGGTTTGCCGTGTTTGGTGTGATCTGTGTACAACATTTCCCCCTCAAAAAATCCAAAAGCAACAAAGCCCCACCCAAACAAAAAAGTTGACTCAACAGATATGCATTAGAATGGTGTTAGAAGGGGAAGGAAACTGAATCAAAGGAACAGAAAAAAAAGTGTTCAACGGCGGTGAGTGGGTTTCTTTGTTGCTTGGCTGATTGCAGCTACATGGAGCCATTTTGAAATTGGTGCAATTTTCTCTGATGAAAATGTAGTGAGAAAAGGTGCTAGCAGGCCGGCTCCCTGTGAAGACCTTCCACCATAATGCCTGCCTAATGCTAAGCTAGAGCAGATTCCGAACAAAAGAAAGGCCTTCAGCGGTGACATTATCCTTAAAAATCAGCCCCTTTCTTCCTGACTATACTTGATGCAGACTTGGTAGAGAAAGAATGATTATAATAAAAGGAAAACAAACACTGTTATAGAGCTATTACCAGTGGCTACTGTCATAAAACAAAACGATCAGATACAATTAATGCATTGTTTTACATTATGTTTTTTAAGCTGACCACGTTTGATTACAGTCCTCGTGTTTTGGTTGGCTGTGTGTTTCTGCTTCTGTTCAACATTACCCAGACATATAACAAACAAACCACACTGATAAAGCACACGTTTTGGCAATCAATAGCTCCTCACAGACAGACTGCATACACAAACATAAAAGCGCAACTCATACTAAGTAAGTTGCCTTGTTGGGTGGATATGATTGAGCCTTGAGTTTGGGAGCAGGGCCCTTCTAATACAGTATTCTGGTAGAATAATCTCTCTATTCTAGCGTTACAGAGTTTTGTTGTGGCGATATCAGCTGCCTAAAGCAGCTAGTGGTTTGCTTCCCCAACACACAGCTAAATCTAAATAATCCTTCTAAATAAACTATAGGTCCTAGTACACTAAATACAACAACCCCATTGGTCAGACTGCTACAGATTTTGTCACCAGATAAACAGTAACAAATTTAGATAACAGCTATGCTGTTACCGTTACCAAATAGACGATAGACAGGCAGTGACAAATCCCATGGAGAACAATCGGAACCAAGAAGTATAGCATGGAGGTACAAAATGGAGTTGTGGATGATTCATCAACAGCGGCAGCAGGATGTGTGTCATTACTGAGGTTTAGAGGTAGGTGGATGGTAATGGTGTGACTGCTTTGTTTTCATGACTTGCCTCTTCCTGAATGGAGCTCATGTCCCATTGCATGTCTCATCCCCCATGCCCCAGGTGAATGAACAGAGAATGTAAAGCACACGTTTGGATAACACGTTTATTGAAGTTGTCTTAGAAATCTGTGGAAAAGACACACACGCGCACACACTGTACATTTTCCACTAGAATACACAGCTTTCGAACATAGCCGGGAAGACACAGTAGCATGAAAAACTGATACAATCTTTCAAAAAAAAAGATTAAATGAACTGATAACTGGAGAATTGGCAGGCAAAACATTCATACACACACTCTCACTCAGACACACGTACTCAGACACTCTTACAGAGTATCTTGAATTAAACATTTCCATTAACCTTAGCCAACCCTCATGAGGACAAATCCTGACCTAGACCTGAACCACATCTGTATGGCAGGTATGCTAGCGGTAGTCATCCCTAGCTCTCTATGGCTAACAGAAACCGAACTACCTAAGGGGAATGAACTACATATGACGTCTTGTAACATTTGCAATACTGCCGGAGTACAAGTGTGTGCATTCGTTTGTACATGGTATGAAAGAATGTGTGTCTGTGCATTTTCTTTGGTACAGCATATTTCAACGATGAACACAAGTCATTAGAACACAACTGAGTGAGTACGTGAGGTATCAGCGAACAGGCGTTTTGTGTGCCAAAGCCAACACACACGAACCAAAACAGCATAATTAAACAAACAAAGGAAAAATCACAAGAACCAAAAAAATAGTTTTGTTATTCACATATGTACAATTTGCAAAAGACTTCACTTTGATTGTCACCGGCTTGCTGTGCGAGGTGCGTCTCTTTATACCTGCCAATCTTCCTCTCTGATTTCACAGTAGACAACGCTTGCCGCAAGAACCACAGGACTCACGCATCGACCCTCATTAGGGGCTGAAGTTAACGACCCTCAGCATGTACATTAAATAGTAGCAAGGCACTATGGGTAGAGGCAGAGTCATCGCCTGGAATTGCCTCCCGTTAATTTGTGCAAACAATTGACTTTAGCCCTGGCGAATGGGGACAGCATAATTAAAAGCTATATTTCAGTTAAGCTGACAGGTGCAGTGGTGACGGATGTTGGGAAATGGCGTTAATTGTACCTATCCTTTATTCGATTGTTTGACCGTGAAACAAGCGCGCTCTTCGGTTTGGTTTATCAACGGTATAAACCTCGGGTCCCTCCCTTCGTTTTGTCTAAAGCCACAATTCAGAGACCAACTGTCTAAAGTCCAGCTGAGTTGGTCGTCACAAACGGATAGCCCACGTAATAAAACGCCTTTAAGATTCACAGTAGCTTTCTTATCTCAGATTAGGAGCCGCTCGACGTGGAGGGAATGCGATCGAGACCAAAACATTCTGAATGAATGAGAAGTAATGGAACTCCCAAACAGAAAAGTATGGAATCAAACCTTTGGAAAATAAAAATCTTTAAACTCCTTCATGTCACCCAGTGGGAAAATAGTGAAACAGAACAATAAACAAATGACCAAAAAAAATAACAGACAGTTGATGATGTATTATGAATTAATAGAAGCTAACAACAGAAAAAAAATGTTGTGAACTCAAAATAGTGCACAGAACCAAAATAAAATGTTGATCAAAGAAGCTGAAGAGCGGTGGCTGTGAGCTATGGGGCAGGACAACGGATAGACAAGGTAATCAGTGCAGTGTTGTGAGTGCCAACCAGTCCCCTGTGACTACCACACCTCATTGTTCCACGTGATGTTCCTGTTGTACCTTGTGGTGTAGTATTCGCCTACCTGTTTGCTGCTGTATTTGGGCGGGTTTGCCTTGTAGCTGTAATCCGAGTATTGGTCGGACCCCGTGGAGGTGTTGTCTCCCGTCCCCACAAAGGTGTTGGTGGCCGGGAGGTCCTGGACCGCCTGGTGCTTCTTCGAGGCCGAGGGGGACTGGGGTTGGAGCTGAATGGAGGGCAGGGGGGAGTTGGAGCGGTAGTGCCGGCCCAGATCGGGGCTTCCTGGCGGGTAATTTAGGGGCAGGTGGATCCTGGGGCTGTCGTTGACGTCTTCATTGATGAGGTTGAACTTGAGGCCCTTCTGGAGGCTTGCCTCCTCGTCCTCCTCCAGGGCCTTGGCTGGCTTAGGGGCCTTTCCCTTTTTGCTCCTTTTCCCCTTGCCGTTTTTTGGACCCTGTTTTGGTGCGAACAGGTCCTTGTTCTCTTTCTTGCCAGGCTGGTAGCCGCTCTTTGTGTCTTTCTGCAGTCGGTGCCGTATTACAACAACGGCTACGATGACAAGAATCACCCCGGCGATCCCCGTCAGGATGGCATACAGGATGTTGTTGCGTTGGCTGTGAGCGTACTCGGGGTCCCCAGCGATGTCCCTGTCTAGAGGGGTGTAGAGACTGTGCCCCACCAGAGCCTCTATGTGGGTGACATTTCCAACAGTGTCGTTGACGTATATGTGGACCAAGGCGGTGGTGTGGCGCGGAGGCTTCCCCTTATCGCTGACCCGCACCACCAGGCGATGCAGCCCGTTGTGTTTGCGGGCAAATTCCTGTGCCAGGGTGACTTCGCCGCTATTGGGGGAGATGTGGAACAGGTTGTAAGGGTTGCCCCCGGTGATGCTGTAAACCAGCTCCGCGTTCTGACCATAGTCCATGTCCTCTGCCTCGACCACCTCCACCAGGGCGTCTGGGGCCGTGACCGGGGGAAGGTACTTGTAGGTGGAGTTTGAGGGTTTGGTTACGTAAGGGGCGTTGTCGTTTTCATCGAGAACATTGATGGTTACCCCTACATAGGAGGAGCGAGGTGGATCTCCGGCATCGACTGCCCTGAGCCGGAAGGTGTAGGAGCTCTCCTTCTCCCGGTCGAAGGAGAGGCTGGAGAGGATTGTTCCTGTGCCGTTTTGGATGACAAATTTGCCATTGTCCGGCTCTACATACAGCTTGACTCTGGCATTCTCCCCTTCATCTGCATCAGTAACAGTTACCACTCCGACTGGGTTGAGTGGGGCCATGTTTTCAATGACCGAGAAGCTGTATCCGCTCAGCATGAACTTTGGGTCATTGTCATTGCAGTCCAGAACATTGACCACAACGGTGGCTGTGCCTGTTTTGCTTGGGACACCCTTGTCGGCTGCGGCCACGTGGAACTGGTAGCGTTGGACTTCTTCACGATCCAGCTGGTTCTTCACACGCACCTCGCCAGTGTTGACATCAATCTCAAAGAGCTTGGATGAGGAGGATTCAACAATGCTGTAGCTCAGCTCTGCATTGGTGCCACTATCAGCATCAGTGGCCATCATGTCCAAGACCTTATCTCCGGGCTGGTTTCCCTCTGCAAAGTCCACCTCCAACAATGCTGGGGAAAAGTTTGGCATGTTGTCATTCATGTCTGTGACCTGGACCTTCAAAGAATTGGTACTGGACAATGCTGGATTGCCAGAATCCACAGCAACAATTTCAATCCGGTAGTCCTTGACACGCTCGTAGTCCAGCAGTGTGGTCGTCTGCAAGAAGTACTTCCTCTTTCGGTCGTTGGCCGATTCACTGGCCGGTCGAAGCTGGAACGGGACATCCCCTGCCACCACACACGTAACCACTGCGTTCTCACCCTCGTCGCGGTCGGACACCTGCACTAGGGCTACCGGCGTGCCGATGGGCATGTCCTCCGATATGTTTGCCACGCCATCATGGTGGGTAACAAGGCCGATACCTCGGATCTCAATAGCTGGCGCGTTGTCATTGTGGTCCCTGACTCTGATGGTCACCAGGACCTTGGAGCTCTTGGTGTTGGGGCCGCGGTCCCTGGCCACGACAAAGAACTTGAGGAAGTTTTCCTCCTCACGGTCGACCTGGCCCTTGACTAAGATGACGCCAGTGGAGCGGTCGATGCGGAGCAGCCTCTGTACTGTCTCGGAGGCTTGGTGAAGGCTGTAGTCAATCTCGCCATTGGTTCCAGTGTCTGCGTCGTTGGCCCGAACCTGTAGGCAAAGGACGGAGAAGGTTATCAGTAAATGGGGTTCCTCTTAACATGCATCACATACAAACACACATGATAGGATTTGTATTTCCACTGATATTGTCAGTGATTCACTGCTGTTGCCACGGATGATGACATAATCACCATGGAAACGTATTCAACACCTACAATGCTCCAGGCCAGGTTGGCGTACAGGCCAATGAATCACAACCTCGACGGGGTCAGTTCCATGAACCATTTAAATTTTATTCCTGACACTGTGAAACGACAATAATAATGATGATAATTTAATATGATCCTCCTCATTTTGAGACTAAGTCTGGTCTGCAGGTAAGATCATCTCCTTCATTTTAAAGTAGGGTTGTCAAAGTAACGCGTTAATTTCGATTAATTAATCACAGAAAAAAGAACACGTGAAATAAATGAACGCAGATTAATCGCGCTTCTATAGTGCCCTTTGACCCGCTGCGTCATTTGCGTTGAAACTAAATGGAGGCAGACGAGAAGATGATGCTCGGCCCCGTGAACGGAAAATTCAAGTTTGAACAACTCCCAGACGGAACTGTAGATAGGTACATATGCAATCTCTGTAGTAAGAAATGTTCCTATCAACGGAGTTCATCAACCCTTAAATATCACCTCAACCGAAATGCAAATGATGATCTCTCTGTACAATATACTTATTTATCTCCAGATACAACGCAACATATTGGCTCAAACATATTCATTGCGGGTGTGCGTTTTTACAATACCCGGGTTAGTGTGGATGTGGCCTGAGATGCATTGAATCTTAAGGGAAATGGAAATGTTATTAATTGGATCTTAAAATGCACCGTATGGTAATGAAAGACATGTTTTAAATAAAAGAGACATTGAACTTTAAAGTCAATTATGTAATACCTGCCATTATGTAATTGGCTAAAAAAAATGTATCGCTTGACAGCCCTATTTTAAAGTAAACATATTAGTCTCAAGAAAAAAAAATCTTTAGACTAGCAATTCATTTTCATGAATTACTAATAGATGTTAAAGTTCATGAAATTACATATTATATAGAATATTAATTATTATCTGTTTTCAAATAAGGGTGAAAGGGAGCATTTAATCTCTACCAACTGCTTGTCTTTAAAAAGCAGCACATATTTTTTTGTATTAACATCATTCACACTCAACCACTGACGCGCTTCCACTTAGTAGCAAGAGTATGACTTTTTCCACATTTGGTAGTTTCCACTTTTTTTCAATTTCTCTAACTTTTCGAAATTTTTTATTCAACACAGCCTAGCATATCCAGAATATTTTTAGATGATTTCTGAATTGATATTGTCTGAGCTGATCCCTATTGCTCAACAGATTAGCTGTGTTTGCAAGGCCTGTTGTAAAATAATGAGTTTGTTCTCTAGGGTTCACACTGTGCCACTAGTAGTGACGATAGCAGGGTCTTGTTGCCATAAGGATGATAACACACCTATTGTTCATTTTAAAACCACCTGGGTGTATCAGGGAACTTTTGGCTTTAAAAATGTCACTATCATACCACCAGCAACCTCTCCGCCCCTCTCCATCCCGCTCTCCAACTGCTACCCAGGCAACGCTAAGATTTAATATGACCTCACCTGAGTTCCTGCATGCAAGCTAGAGGGTGTGTTGAAATGGGGAGGTGGGCTGGGGGCATTAGCTTAGATATACATTAACCAGATATTTTGTCTTTAGCCTCGGTGGCGCTACACTATGCTGTGTCTCAATCGGACGAATCACGAGGCGGCTACATGTCTCTGATAACTCCCCCCACCAGAGCCAGACTGAACAGGAACAGACACAGCTTAGTCTAGAGTGCTACTCTCGACGTTTCACGGAGCTTAAGAGTATTACTGCCCTGGTATGCGACTCATTCTATTTAAAAATGAAAAAAAGAAAGAAAAGCTGCAGTTTGTTTCATTCTGCGTAATGTGCCTCTGAAAAGCAATCTTTTAAAAAGCAGCTGGAACAGTGTGACTTACGAGCGAGAGAGCAATCTGTTAGCTCGGGTCAGGTGATAGCGCTCCGTGCTCTACGGCACATCACGCGGAGAAGACGATTGACACACATTCCACTCAGCCCGCTGCTGACCCGGAGATTAGCGACGTTTAAAACCACGTCTACTCACCTTCCTTCCTCCCTTCCTCTCTTCCAAGACACTTCCTGAACCCTGGCCAAACTCCACGCTCGGCCACACAACCGCTTTAAAATTCAATACACAATTCCCCCCACCTGTCGATAATGCACTTGTGTTTTATTACCACTAGTGTTTAAAGTGACATGAGCAGGAGGAAGGGATCCATTTCCAGGCCAGGTGATGGGAAGGGGCCCTGCACCTTAACCCCATTTTGAAGAAACCAAACACTAGGAGCAGCCCACCCTCCTCCTCCTCCCCCCTCCCCAAGAAAAAGGATGGTGTTGGTATGAGTTAAAAAATAAATGACAACGTTTTTCACCTTTTCTCCTGGAGGCGCCCTCTGGACAATACAGCAAAACATAGATTGACGCGCTGTTTGTGTGTGTCTACGTCCATGTGTGCATTGATTGTGTGTGATCGCAGAGTTTGTTGGTGTGTTGAGTGTGAACGTGTGAATACAGGGCATCCACGTGTGGGCGTGCACTGACCTGTAGGACCGAGTGGCCGACGGGGCTGATCTCCGACAGCTCCGCCTCATAGTGGTCTCTCTCGAACTTGGGCGGGTTGTCGTTCTGGTCGGTGACGGTGACGCGGAGCAGGGCGCTGCTCGCCCTGGGGGGCTTCCCTCCATCCACCACGCGGATGCTCAGGTCATACGAGTCCTTCACCTCCCGGTCCAGGTTGCCCATGACGACCAGCTGTGGCAGCTTCTCCTCTGCGTCCACGGCCACCTGGAGGCTGAAGAGCTGGTCGGCGTCCGGCCCTGTGTTGAGCGAGTACTCGGCCACGCCGTTGATGCCCGAGTCCCTGTCCGTGGCCATCTGGATGGAGAACAGCGCCCCGATGTGGGTGTTCTCGGGGATGGACAGTGTGAGGATGGGGGAGGAGAACTGCGGCGTGTTGTCGTTGACGTCCAGCACCTCGATGCGCCCTTCGATCAGCCGCGGGCCCGTGCCGAAGCCCTTGTTCATGTCCGTGATAGACACCTCAAACTCCAGGTAGCATTTGTCGCCCTCAAACAGGTTGCGGCAGTCACGCAGCATCTCGCGGTCGATGGGGACCTCCGTGGTGTAGATGTCCCCAGACTTGCTGTCCACCCTCAGGTAAGGGGAGCCCACCTCAAGCTTGTAGAGATGGCCGGTGTCTGGGAGCCCGCGGTCGGCCGCCAAGCTGGTGATCAGGCTGTTTGGGGGCTGCTCTTCGGGGAGTCGGTAGAGGATGTCGGACGAAGCCACGCCGCCCGCCAGGAGTAGCACGACCATCAGAACCGGTGCCACCACCGACCTCGGAGTCATGTCTCCACCAGAAAAGGAACCGTTTGGAGAACCTGGAGAAGGAGAAGAAGAAGAAGAGGAGGAACAGTTAGCTTGGAGCTAGTTTCGGTCAAGCTTGGTGACATCATAATGTCCACCCATTGTTTCCCACACAATGTCTTGTATTATGACAGCTGGGCCCTGGAAAGTCTAGTGCTTAGGGTGTCTGATTCCTGACTGTAAGGTTCAGAGTTCGAATTGCAATTTCCAGTCTACCTGTGGGCATCCAAGAGCCCAATGCCCTAACCCCGACCTGCAGATGATTGACTTCTATCCGAGTTCACTTTAAGTGCCTTTGGATAAAAGCCTGAGCTGAAATGAAAGAAATAGTAATATCTCTTCTTTTCCTACAAGGCCACGGTTGGAACACAAAAAAATAACTAAAACTACTGGAAAAAAAAAACAATAAAACAGTTTTTATACATAAAACAACAAACATGACAGGAATTTCACACACCAGGGATTTGTGAGCAAGGCATATAAATTTAAAAAACTGGTGAATTTGTTGTTCCTGCAAGGCAGGTGAACAGCGATTTGCGATGACAAACGGTGTGCACGCAGCACATGATGGCTGGTCCGGGAGGGGACCCTGCCTGCCTGTCTTATGGGGTATTATTTAGAGTGCTGTAGAAGACACACTGCTGTGGCCGGCTGGTCCCTCGTATGTCTGGCGTCATGTGCCAAGCGCCTCTCCTCACTGGGCTCAGCGAGATCGGCGTCACTCCTAACACGCCGCTCGTTCATGTCACCGCAGGCAACTTTTTTGTATCCGCTATTTCTTTAGATATATATTTCTGAAGTTATGCACTTGTTTTGTATGATGATATATAAGACTAGTGTTATTGTGGTTATTATAAGCTTAGGTTGCTCTGGAAGGCTAAACAACGTCAGTTGTCAACAGGTTTATTTTCCTTCAAGAGTAAAGGAAAAAAAATGGTAGTCCATCAGAATGTAATGAAAGGTGGCTTTAGCATAAAGCTGAAGACTTAAGCTGTCTTATATGAGCTACGTATGTTGTTATCTGGAATACAACCTATGTCATTTGACCCCCCTACACACACGCCATGCACACACATTGTAATTCATCACATAGATGTTTGTTGGCGTGGAAGTCTCTAACCCTCTAAGGGGAAACACAGCATGACAGTGCCGTAAATCTGCTGCTCTCCCATTCAACCTTGTGTGTGTGTGTGTGTGTGTGTGTGTGTGTGTGTGTGTGTGTGTGTGTGTGTGTGTGTGTGTGTGTGTGTGTGTGTGTGTGTGTGTGTGTGTGTGTGTGTGTGTGTGTGTGTGTGTGTGTGTGTGTGTGTGGCTTTCGACCGAACCTGCAGGTCCTCATGGTTAAAAAGCAAGGGTGTCCAGCGACTGCAAACTAGAGACTTTCACGAAATGCTTTTTAGTCCCGTTTGAAGGCTCAATACTGTTTTGAGCTACTCAGCCGGTAAATCTGCCAACTGACAATGAATAAGACCGACTAAAATGTTTGAAAGAAAAAATACCTACATCCTACGTGGGAGTGAATTATATGTAAAAGATTCTGCATTCAGAAGCAGTCAGTAGATTGCATTCTGGTAATCTCATGGCCACCCTGAAGGTAATAGTTTTGGTTATTTTAAAAACCTTCTGTCACTTAGCAATGATGGTGCATCCAGAAATGTTTAAGCAAAGCAAGGATTATTAAATGTAGACTACCCTATTTTGCAGTCATTATTGTCTGCCAGTATCGATCTATAGTGTAAGCTTTAATCAATGACGTTAAATGATCGGGTTGTAAGATGGTATTGCCACATCGGTCTTCTATCTCTTTAGGTTTGGTAATTCATTTTTAATTTGTTTCTATAAACCCTCAGGCTTTTTCATTTTCATTGCTGTATCATTTTCGCAGGATATAACATTAAAAGATGATACGTTTTAGCCGCAACCGAGATCTGTTCGTCTAAGAGTAAGAGAGACGAGCAATGTATATTATTTATGCATATTTGTCCAATAAGCTTCAGTCCACATTCAGTTTAAATGTGGGAAAGTAAACAGATATGAAAAAAAAATTAAAACAGTCAACACCATGGTGCCTCTCCTGACACGCACACAAAGTGTGCGTGTCAGGAAACTGAGCATAAAAGGAATGTATCTATCCTGTAGATTTCGGTTTGATTTCAGAATATACTCTAGCCCGTTGAAATAGCAATATTACATAGAATAACTGGCCGCATACACACAAGGTCTAGGCACTTATTGCCTGACGCAGGTTGACTAAGAACCACGCACACAGACACAAATACAGTACTGAGATGAGAACTTCCGTGTGTGCATGGGTGTGGGTGTGTTGTGCGTGTCCCATATTAATGGTAATAGCTCTGTATGTGTCTATGGGTGGCATTAGCAAGACAATGTGTTTGTAAATACGGCCGTCAGGTCATTGTGGGATCTAGGTGGGGGAGATGGCTGGAGTGGACACCAAGGTGGAGGACACATTACCATGGGCCAAGCTAACCCAGCCCTGGCACCACTCCTACTTACCATCACGCAGTTTACTTAAGCCAGTGTTAGAACTTTCAAAAGGAGAGGTTTGTTTGTGACTTCCACTTCTATGAAATACAGAGGACAAGATGCGGAACAATATCTGAGCGGCTTTTTCTCACGGGCAGTACAATTACAGTAACCCGTAGTTATGTGTGGTATGACGTGTGCATAATTCTTTGAATATCTGTCCGATTACGGATCCTTTATTCCGCTCAGGGACCCACACATCTCTCCTTCCTCTTTATTCACCTCTGCTTCTCATTCTCTCCCTTCCTGCTTCTTATCTGCACGCTTCCACGAGAGATCAGCACACACAAAACCAGCAAAACCCTATTCTGATACACAGACAGTTTCGGTTAGCCTGCATTACTCTCCCTCAAAAACACACACACAGTACACACACGCACACACACACACACACACACACACAACGCTTTGACAACTCTAGGTCAGCATGACTGTATGCGTGTCTATGCGGGTGTGTGTCATCAACGCTGTCCGACACGTTTGTCCTACCCCACGTGACACAGTATCGCCTGATGAGTTCCACGACAGACATGCCAAGAACATGGAAATACACAACCTCTCTCCCTCTCTATTTCCCCCTGACGAATCCAATTACAATCAGCCCCTGATTGAACGAGATGAGTAGCCTGCTAGGTTTGTGTTCGCCCGAGAGAGAGCTATAGAGAGAGATCGGGAACGAGAGAGCGAGAGAGCGAGAAAGAAAGGAAGGACAGAGAGGCAGGTTAGTGTGTAAGCTGGGAGATAGTACAAGGCTGTGATACTGGGTAGGTCCGCCCTGTTCCCCAATGGACTCCCCGGCCCCGGGGTAAACAAACACACAGAGGACCGTGTGGACTCCCCCAGTCTGTTCATGTCACCATGGCTGACCACATCCAGCACCACCACTAAAACCACCTGCTCTACCACCAATACAACCCACTCATCCAGTCCTACCTCCTCCATCACGTGAACCCCCCACCACCAGTCCTCTACCACTGGTAGAGTGGGGACTCTACCACAACCATATCCACTTCCTCTACCACAACTTCCTGCATCACCACCCCCACCCCCAATTCCTCCACCCCCACCATCACCATGATCACATTAACCACAACTGCCCCCCACCCTCTACAAGAGCCTACTACCACAGCGCCAGGGGGGTCGGAGGTTAACAACACCGCCTAAACTACAGGCCTACACTGTACACAAACAAACACACATCCTATTATGCAAGGAAGGGTACCTCCGGCAGCGGATGTCTGTCATGCCAACGTGGAATGCAGACACACCGCATTGTTTTGTTAATTTCAAGAGCTGAGCCCACTCTCCTTTGTTAGTTAAGTTTGTGCGAAACACTGTCTCATAGGGCATTGTCTGCCAGCCTAATCTTAAAATGTAAATTAAGAGCGTGGAATGTCCTCACCCACACACAGCCTTTAAAGTTTAGTAGTGTAAAGTATTTTCTATGAAACCCACATTAAATATGGACATAAGTAAATGAACAACACATGCATGCATTAATAAAGTTATATCGTATCGTATCGTATCGTATCGCATGCACAGCAAACAGCAACCAATCTGAATCTGCTTTTTAGTTGTATGGAATTAACCAGAAGTATTATTCGGTAATACAGAGCAGAAAATCCAACAAGCCATTCCTTTTGTATTTCGCAGTGTACAATGCTCAACTTCATACAAAGTAATTATGTTTCCCACAGGCATTCCAGTTATGTTCGGCACTATATCCATACAATTACACCCGAAAATAAAAATATACATTCAATGCTGATGTAATGTGAGACTGTTTGTTGCGTCCAGATTGTGTTATTATATTTTCCAGGACAATCTGTGCCCTGGGAAGCTCATTAGTTGTGTTTGGCCCCCGCTCCCAGAAGGGCCTGAATACATAAGCATGTACAGCTGCTCAGATTCTGAGACCTACTGCTTACAAGAGGTTCTGTGTCCTCACCGGTCGTAATACCTTCTTCTGAGGAAGGGAAGAGGAGAGCAGGAGAGAAAGAGAAGAATTAAGGGAGGATAGAAGTGCAAGGAGAGAGGTGTGGTGAGGGGAGATAAGAGGGAGAAATAGAGAGAGATCGGGAGCAGATCTGCGGAAGGAGAGGAAGGAAAAGAAAAGGAGAGAACAAAATAATGGGAAGAGGACAGAAGGCCTGCCGGTATTTATAACCTTATCGGAGGGCCTGGTCACCAATGGGCAGCAGAGGGGGGCAATAATAGGTCACCAAGCTTGAGCTGTATTGGTGACCAGACGAGGGGACCAGAGCGATGTTTGCCGTAAAAAGCAGGAGCCAGTGTTACTAGGGACATGGGATAGGGGGCAAGGAAGGAGAAGACCGTAGAGTGGAGAAATATAAAGAGGCGAGAAGGAAAAGTCAGAAGGGGTCACGCAGAGGTAGGAAACCGCTGGTGGCAGCTGTCACCCTGCAATTGCCCGCAGTTTGTTTGTTTGTTTGTGAGTGTGCCTGTGTGTGGTCCCCTAACCCCCTCCGCACATTGAGGATTACTCTAACGATTTCATTCACAGCCTTTGTTTGGTACAGATTAGTCCAAGTAACCCCTCCCCCTCACAACCATGCACACACACACACACACACACACACACACACACCACACAAGGCCTAAACATGACTACAGTAAGGAAACCACCAACTGCTACAAGTGTTGTTTTTTTTGACTCTCAACGAAGATCAGACTGTGTGTGTGTGTGTGTGTGTGTGTGTGTGTGTGTGTGTGTGTGTGTGTGTGTGTGTGTGTGTGTGTGTGTGTGTGTGTGTGTGTGTGTGTGTGTGTGTGTGTGTGTGTTCTCCATGGCTCCGGGACACATTGGCTAGACACATACCAGTTCAACTTTAAGCCATTACACAGAGACCAACGCAAATACACAACACACAATTTGTCAGGTGACGAATCAGATTGGCACCATCTGTCGTTGTGGTGTGCCGACCAACTAGGCAATTGGACTAAGGGGGAGAGTCAGCCAAAATTAAACAGACAGGGGACTCGACAGACAGAAAGACAGACAGTAGGAAGAAACTATTGTGGCAGTTGGGTTGACTGGGGAGCTGTCAATCACAATCAGCCGTCACAGAAAACTAACGGAGGCGAGGTACAAACTGGAGGAGCTAGTCTCACCGACAGTCTCACTGGCGCCCCAGCCACCCAGTCAGCAGGTGCACCATGCGTCTTGCTCAAGGACCCTTGGGTTGGCTTAAGAACTCAGACCTGCCTGAGCAGAGCAACCCGTAATAAACAGACAGGGATTAACCCCCGCAGCGGGGAGCCCGTGCGGGGATAGTATTAGAAGATCAAGCGTGCATCTGGCTTCACGGCTGTGTTGAATTACGCAAAGAATCTGCTCCAATTGAATAAAAAGATGTTAGGAGAAGCGGCCAGAGCGACTGGTTGAGAACGAAAAGGCTTTCCACAGACCGTGAATAGACTCACACGCACACGCAGGGCCGCAACCTTTCTTGTTTTGTCCCTCTGGCGGTCTGACGGCATTTGCTGCAAACCAAGACGAGGCCAGACTGAAGAAAACATAGACATCTATTGCAGCTTCACACTTCCAACTCAGGCCGTGAAACACAATGATTGGAGGCATGCAAGAGGGCTGAAAAACTGGGGCGACGGAGGAACTATGATCACAAAGGGGTCAGGAATATTTTCATACCCCCCCGCCCAACAAAGACACACGAACCAACAACCATCATCATCCCCTTTTATTTTAATGACTGCATAAACAATGCTGTCCGCTCAGATCTTCCGTTTTACGCAACAAAATGTGAAGAACAGGGAGTGAGAGCTGCGCTCGTTTCGCCACTTTATCCGTGTCTGCCTGGTTAATTCGCACCGCAATGGCCACACATCGCTGTGACGGTTTGTTTTATTCGGCCAAATTGAACGGATATGCCTCCTAATGGAAGCAAGCGGGGGAGACCGCGCGCTCGGAATGAATCCAGCCCCGAAACATTAACATGGTGATGTGGGAGAGGGAGAGCAGGACCCCAGGACCCACCGGGAAGTAGGCCTACATTACAAACCCACCGTGCACACGCACACACACAAAGCAAAATACTCCTCAAAGTCGGCTGATCTAACTTGTAAATGCACATTCGATTTAAACGCACGACAGGCAGGTTACACTTACGGTGAGACAAGCATCTCTGTGGAGCGAGAAACCAAACGCAGAGTGTACGTACGGAACCCCGCCTCCCCCCCGGCATGACGATTAGTCAAAATAACCGATCAATCAATTTTAACGAAATGGTAGAAGACGGGATGGACGGCTATATGCAGCGCCGTGTCACTATCTCAAAACATTTATTGGAAAAGTAAATACTAGTATAACCCCTGGGCTTCCGAAGCACAATAAGCCATAGGGCCAACATGTTAGATTTGACATATTTTAAGACAGAAATGTAAAGTGGGGACTAGTTAAACAATAAACGTCTTTATAGCGTTTTGCATCCTTCTGTTTTAGGATCAGATCACACAGAGTGTAGGGATAACGGAAGTGTCCCTATAGTGAAGGCCCCTATATTGTTGAGCCGAAAGAAATTGGTACTTTAAACAGAGTGTTCTTCGACATACAGCCAGTATTTCTCCCTTGCAGCGTTGCTCCTATATGTCTGCCTTTTGAAATGCAAATCCACCACTACCGCCGCCGTGGTCCCGCGGAGGAGCAGGTTCTCCGTGTCCCCTCCCGCTGTCCCAAAGGCTTGGAGCAGGTGAGGCAGGAAAGACCGGATTCCCAGGCAATGACCCACAGGCTACATACGCACTCAGTCCTCACACATGAAGCACACACACAGCACCGTCTGTCATTTCTCAGCCCGTGAAAGTCTTCGCTTTTAGCGCCGACTGTTTTTTTTTGTTTTTTTGTCGAGGGCGACTGTCTGCACACTTATTATAGTCCGAGAGCGTTTCGGTGAAACTTGAGGGCCATTCGCAGAGAGCCGGCAGCGCGGCTACAGGTGCCGTCGCCCGCGGCGGATAAATGGACCATTGTTTGGGCTGCTTTTTTACGTGTGCGTCGAAACTGGCGCTGTCGGATGTCCCTGCAGGCGAATAAAAACACACTGCCGTGCATATAGCCTAGTTAAACCCCGAAGCAAAACGCCCCAACTAGCCTACAAACCGCTGAAGTGTTTTGTTTTTTCCTTCTCCCGGACCATACAGATGGTGGGATTGTTGCACCGTTTGGCGTGGACTGCAAATGCAAGATAACACGGGCGGTGTGTGCTGTGCTAAAGGAGTTCCTTAATGTGTGATCGATAGGGTAGGGTATTTCTGAGGCTAGACGATGCAAATATTCACAACACGGGTAGCCAGCAGCGATCCCCACTGATGGGATGTGGATGTGCGGCGGGCAGACTGTATCCCAGTGTCGCCTCCCCGATAAACGGCGCTGGTTTGGGCTACCCAACAAGTGTTTTATCAATCTCCAAATGAGGAACCCATGGGTGAAGTCGTCTTATTATATTCCATTTCCAAGAATGTATTACGTATTGCAACGAAACTGTGTTTCCTATTATAAGCGACGCAATTATTATTTCTGCATTAAATATTGGCTCTATTTAATAGGCAATGCTCTGTTGCATACATTGCTTTTGAAGAATATTACGTGAGCCCCGAAAATCCTATAGTTGGATGGGGGAATTTTTAATGACAACCACCAGAGATACATATTTCATGGAGCTAGGGGTCCATGCCCCCCCCTTAATGACGGGCTGGTGTGTGTGCGCACCGGGTCGATAAACGGGGGATCAACTGGGCGCTGCGATTCGTGACGAAGAAGTTTGTACCTTGAAACCGGAGAGGGTAGCTCAGTATTCCAGCTAGGGAGAGTCCAACCGGCATCCAATGCTCCAGCGCTTCTCCGAAACGCCACTTCGGCCGTGCCAAAAAAAAAACACGACGCACAATTAAGGATCCACTATGTGTCGCTTGCACAGAGAAAGTCTCCTCCACACGCAAAATAAAACATCCAGCGCCCCGGAACGAAAATCCCTGCGACGATTATTCCTTCGGATTCCACCGAAGTTCCAAATCCTTTTTTTCGATCTTCTCTCACTGAGTGGCGGAGAAGTCGGAGGGATTCTCCTTTAACACGCCGAAAAACGCTTGTCCGAAGGGCTGTGCCGCGGAATGACGACCGTCGTTGACGAGAGACCGGGTTGTGCTGGAGTTCCGTCCAGTCCGGTCTCACAGCATTCCGGGGGCTCGAGAGGCTACTTCACCGGGCGCCTTCTTCTGACAGCATCATCATCATCCTCCTCCTCCTCCTCCGGCTTGCAGGTAGAAGAGTGGAAGAACCGAGGAAAACACGCACTACAAAAAAATTAAATAATTAGAAATCACCCAATCTACGAGCAATGGCCGGTAGTGATACCAGCGATCACCCTTGGTCCTCAGACAGTCCTCTGTGCCAGTGGGCTTGGGTGCCACAAACTCTCCTCCGCGCGCTCTACGGCTCACTTGGCGCGCTGCTGTGGGTGCTGTGCGTGTGCAGAGAGAGAATGGAGTGGTTCCAAACGATTGCGCGCTCCCTTCCCCTCTCTCACTCACTCTGGTCGTTTCTCTCCCTCCCTCCCTCTCTCTCAGCGATCCCCTCCCTCTCACACACACTCTCACACGCACACACTCGATTCGCTCTCTCTCGCTCTCTATACTGTCCTGTCATATACTTTAGCGGGGGGCGGGGCCAGCAAGCGACCCCAAAGCCTCAAGTGTGTGTAGATATTACTTAGGTTTTTGGGAAGGGGTCCAACTTTTTTTGTTTTCCATACAACACACGATTTAAAAGCTGGACATCCTTTGGCTAGATAAGGATGTTGGAGTTGGAGGAGGAACAGTCCTTGAGAACTGAGAAGGACCGGTCAGTTCAACAAAAATGACCAAAAGAAAGTGAACAAAAACACGGATATACTTTCATCTTAGTATACCTAAGGAAATTGAACACACCTTGGAGCTGCATGGATAATCCTTCTACTTTCTTCACACACTAGCGTGATGTGTTCTATAAGCACGGCTATGATACACGTCTCCCTATTGCTAGTAGCCCCGATATCAAATACTCCGTCTGATATTGAATGATAGATTTGATGTTAATCTCCGGTTATCCAACTCCCCGTTTTAACTCCAGAGCAAGGCAGGGGACCATGTTGGGGGGCTGTCTCTCTCGTGCTTTGAGCGCCTCCCGCAGGCCGCTCGAGGTACTGCAGATAGTAGAATCCTTGCCTATGCTTTTGATTTCATTAATAGGGCATCATACCAGCATCCCTTTCAGCGGCCAGGTTACCACCTGCTCTTTTATTCAATTTTGTCAATTGCTTGAGATAATCATGTGTCCACTTACTGACTTCTTAGTTAAAAGGAATTTGTATCTATCCTGGATTAGACACAATGTCTGGGATGCTGAATATTGTTCCAGCAGCTGAAGAGATGCAATTAAAGGCGTATTTAATTATTTTCTCTACTCTTCTCTTAAAATAATCAAACCAAAAATAATTGAATCCGAATAATTATTGATTTAGCGTAATGCTGTTCAAATAATTGTAAAACCTGTGCTTAAAGCTAACTTTCACTCGCCTGAGAACCTAGATCTTTCCATTAATCTATCCAATCCATCCATCCAAACCACTTTAACCATCCATTCATATATCCAATCCACGCATCTACCCATCCATCCATCAATCCATCTCCTTGCATCCATCTTTCATCCGTCTCTATTTTCTATCTATTGGAAGCGTAAAACAATGGGACACTCTGAAGGGGATGCCATTCTATAGCAGATTACCCCCCCGACACACACACACACACACACACACACACACACACACACACACACACACACAGCTTTAAGTTAGGATGTGGTCAAATGTAAGGTGAGATTACATCAATAATATGTTTCAGATGAGTGTTTGAATCATTCTGTCTCTTTCTTCCCTCCATCATCCTGTCTCTCCCTGCCTATTTTTTTTCCACCTCCATCATCATGTCACTCCTCTGATCCCTCCATCATCATGTCACTCCTATGATTCTTCCATCATTAATGTCACTCCTCTATCCCCATCATTCTGTCTCTCTGTGTTACTCCTCTATCCACCCTCCATCATACTGGAACTCAATGTCACACCAATCTTCCCTCATTATGTCACTCCTCCACGCTCCCTCCATCATTCTGTCTCTCTTTGTAATCCCTCTTCCTCCCTCCATCATTCTCTCTCTCTGTTTCACTCCTGTATCCTCCCTCCATCATTCTCTCTCTCCGTCACTCCTGTATCCTCCCTCCATCATTCTCTCTCTCCGTCACTCCTGTATCCTCCCTCCATCATTCTCTCTCTCTCTGTTTCACTCCTGTATCCTCCCTCCATCATTCTCTCTCTCTCTGTCACTCCTGTATCCTCCCTCCATCTCTCTCTCTCTCTCTCTGTCACTCCTGTATCCTCCCTCCATCATTCTCTCTCTCTCCGTCACTCCTGTATCCTCCCTTCATCATTCTCTCTCTCCGTCACTCCTGTATCCTCCCTCCATCATTCTCTCTCTCCGTCACTCCTGTATCCTCCCTCCATCATTCTCTCTCTCCGTCACTCCTGTATCCTCCCTCCATCATTCTCTCTCTCTCTCTCCGTCACTCCTGTATCCTCCCTCCATCATTCTACCTCTGTGTCACTTCTCCATCATCCTGCCCTCTGTCGCTACCATTCATCTCACTTATCCGTATCAATTAAAGAGTGTACACAGAATCCATTACACTTATGAATCAACACACACACACACACACACACACACACACACACACACACACACACACACACACACACACACACACACACACACACACACACACACACACACACACACACACACACACACACACACACACACTCCCTGGTGTGGTGGGGTGGAGCTCAACACCACAACAGACCCAACGTTCAGGAGAAAAAAAAGGAACCACAGCACAACGGTCAAACGGCCGAGCCAAAACGCAGCAGCGGTGCTGTGCGGGTATAATTCCTAAAATGTGTTGTATTAATTCATTGGCATGGTCCGCTCTGGGCTTCGTGTGACATCCCGATAGCGGGTCCGGCCGCTGTCGCCCCTCCTAAGTGTTCTGCCAAGCGTGGAGTCATGTGTGCAAGCCCCACGGTCACATCCTGTTGGTGGAGGAAGTTAATCCCCTGCTAATGAGCCGACGCACCTCCGCTCTGGCTTTTTAAGAGCTGGCCTGCAAACATGCCCACGTTCGGGGCGTACGGACGAGCCGAGTTGCTGTTTTTCTGTCATTAGAAGAAGTGGGTTCCTATTTTTTTCTTTGGGAAAAGTTTGGAAATGTGACCTCTCGGTTTCGCCGTTCACTGGCTGAATCATACGCACACCCTCACGGCGACTGGTGCACACACAGATACTCACCCAGGCGTATGCACGCAGACACACACGCAAAAACACAAGCACACACACATACACTGCAGCCTTAAATAAACAGTTGGGTTCTAGGTATCAGGCTCATATACCACAGCATGGCTGATCTGTATTGGGTTTATGTGTGTGTGTGTGTGTGTGTGTGTGTGTGTGTGTGTGTGTGTGTGTGTGTGTGTGTGGGGGGGGCAAACAACCACACAAACAACCACCCCCTCTTGTGCACACATGCCCCTTTTCACTGGCCTCTCATCAGCTAACAGATAAAACATTTACCTCCCCTTCTCTCCCACTGCGCCTACAGGCAGCATGCAGGCAACATGCTCGCAGCAGACAGGTAAAAGGATGGATTTAATTGCAGACCATTATCACACTGTCGGCTCTGATATTACTGCTGTGTGCGGTATTGTTGAGGTATAGTCCTCGGGATATTGTTCTGAATTTTCTAATGTAATAAAATGTTTCTATACACACAAACACACACACGTGTGTGTGTGTGTGTGTGTGTGTGTGTGTGTGTGTGTGTGTGTGTGTGTGTGTGTGTGTGTGTGTGTGTGTGTGTGCACAATATATAGATATACATATATAGATATAGATATAGATATGCATATACATATATATATAGATATATAGATATATATACATATTGTAATAAATGTGAATATGTGTGTTTCAGTGTGCTGTGGTTCCAATGAACATATATGAACCACATGCTATGCGTGTTTGTGGGGGGTAAGGGTTAGGGTTATTGTAATATGTGTTGTATTAATGCTGTGCGTGTTTGTGGGGGGTTATATTCATCGATCCTGCAGTTCGACTGGTGTGTCGTCGCTGCCACCGTTGTCATAGCGATGGTCTGAGCCGCAGCAGGGGCTGTGACTGGCCCCTGCTGGAACTGTCAGACAGCGCAGAGGTCCAAAGGCTGTTGCCGTGGATACCAACCAGGATAAACAAGGGTGCTCCGGCAGAATGTGTTGTGTCTGAGTGTTCTTGTGTGTACGTGTGTGTGTGTGTTGTCGAGCACCAGCAGAACCTCAGCTACCCAAAGGGCAGCGCAGGCGGGAAGGTAGGATGCAGTTGGGAAAGGTGATTGACAATCATTATTATCAATGGCAGCTTCCGCAGTCCTGGGAGAAACAGCCTACTCCCGGCCTATTAAAGCCTGTTGGTGGCTACCGCGGCGAGAGGCGTGGGAGCCTGTAGCACACTGAATAACCAGGAGCGGTTCCTTAGAGGAGGCAAGGTGATTCAAAAAAATGATGATGAAATTATTATTAAGAAATATTTTTCTCTCAAAATTATCTATGTGCAATGTCTGTTTATTACTGAATAATTACATGAAAATGTTAAGAATTTTGAAAAAAAATGCAAAGTGCCTTTGCAAGGCAGGAAGCTAGCCGACGTTACAATGAGGACGTTACAATGAGTACGTTACATCCGGGGCTAGCCGCTAAAGGGCGGCAAAGAGGCCAAAACTCACTTTGCCGCCTTTGAGAATAAAAAATAACCAATCCCAATTCAGTTACACTGTTCAGTTTCACGAGGCAAATCATCCATACCACGATCACAAAATCACAAATCAGCTATTTCTTTTTTAACGTTCTAAGCAAATGAGCCTTCAGTTGCTGCCTTCAGTTGCCGCCTTGTGCGACAACTGACTAGGCTCATTTGTATTACATTTAAGCAGCATGCACCATGAATGAACTTTACTTCATGAAGTTCAACTTTGTCTGCACGTTTGATAAAAAATTTAGAAGCATTGCACTCTGCTGACACTGTTAAGTGTCTAGTTTTTAGTTATGATCCTCTCTAATGCGCCTCCACACGACGCGTCACGCAAGTATGTTTTTATTGTGTAGGCCTACGCTTTAGAAAATACATGCATGTGTGGGTGCACTGCGCGCGTTCATGAAGGCGCGTTCATGTTTGCCTCCCTGATGAGCTCGGCCAGGAACCAGTAAATAAGGTAAGCAGCCTCTGGCCGAGCATTTTTATGAAAGGACCTTGTGGATTATATGAAGACGGCTTGGCTGTGACAGACTCCCAAAAGAGAAAAAGAGTTAAGAAAGGCTAGCCGCAGCTAACCCCTTTTCCATGGGTTGGCAGCCGATCTGCTCATCTCTTCTGTCTTAAGTTTCCCCATTCCCCAGGCCCTATCCAAGAAGTGATTCCCCCCAAGAGAAGATTCCCCAGTCTGGTAGGAAACTTTGTTAGCCTTTAACCCCACCTCCTTTATTCCTTTTGCTGTGGTTTGAAAAAAGATGCCCTGATGGGTTTGAATCACAGCCGTTTCATTGACCATAGCTGATCGCTCATTGAAAAAAGCAAAGAAAAAAAAGCAAACCAATTAGGCCGCGGAAACGGAAGAGAAAATCTCTGCGTTACTTGTGCAAGAGGTTGACCCCGGCCCGGGGAGGTCCACCTCAGCATCAGGTACGTGTTGACGAAGCTTCGGCCAGACGACCATGTGGAATCCTACCTTTTGAACTGACTGCTGCCAAATTGAAATGGCCTGCAGCTGATTTGGCGGGAATCGCCTCCCAGTACTTGTCCGGAGAGACCAAGCGGGCCTGCCAAGACCTATCCCCAAAGAGGTGGCCAACTATCCCAACCTTAAGGCTGCCATCCTAGTTCGCTACGGGTACAGCCTACCAGGCCGGGCTCAGAGGCTCCATACCTTGGCCTATGACCCGGCTCTGACAGCCCGGACCAAAGTAGCTGCCCTGACCCGCGTCACCATGAGTTGGCTTGCCAAGGGGCATGGACCCCCAGTGTTAGAGAGGGTGTTCTTTGACCGCTGCATCCAAGCGCTACCGGAGACCAAGAAGTACTCAGCCCAGACTAGCCTGGGTCTCGCTCCCCAGTTTTGGTTGGGAGACCCGAATGTGACAAAAAGGAGTAACTCAAAAAGGAGTAAGACGGACCTGCCAAGAGCCAGACCATGCCCAGGTATGTCCGGCATTGTCCTGAGGGACCGGTGAAATTGAAGAAGCCCTAGCGGATGATCTGATTGAAAGGCACTGAAGCAACTGCTGCGAAAATGAATTGGTCATCACCAGAGCATGTGAGCGGAGCGGAGCGCCGCGCAATTCCCGCTCCCCGCTCAGGAGGATGTCCGCTCATTCGCTCTGCCGCTCAACGTTGTGCCAGGGCGCTCCGCTCAAAACCGGCGCTCCGCTCAAATTTCCTGCCGCTCCGGCGAAATCGCTCCACGCTCCGCTCAAATTTTTACTTTTGTACTTCCCAAACTCCATCTTGCTACTCTCGCGGGCACACGAGCCAGTGTTGCGGGGGGGGTGGAAGGGTCTCACGTGATGCGTTTTATCCAATCAGGTTGCTTGGATGCTCCCATTGAAACCCATTCTATTCTACGTGAACCACCTACATGTAAGCCGCTAGAAGCAGTTAAAATCGGAGCGGACTGGAGCGGAGTGAAATCCCCGCTCCGGCCTTTGAATTTAAAACCGCTCTGCGCTCCAACCCGCTCCAACCTATTTCTTCCGCTCCGCTCCACCACCCGCTCCACGCTCCGCTCACATGCTCTGGTCATCACCCATGAAATTGTGACTAAACCCAGAAAGATCGTCAGACAGCGGCCACACGCCATCCCGGAGAAAGCAAGGAGGAAGGAAGGATGCTGGATATAGGAGTACCAGAGGAATTCCACAGTGCCTGGTCCAGTCACATAGTAATGGTGCAGAAACCAGATGGGTCCTTGAGGTTCTGCAATGACTTCAGCAAGCTGAACGAGATCTCCCGGTTCGATGCCTACCCAATGCCAAGACTGACGACGAGCAGATCGAACATCTTGGGTGAACACCTTCGATCAGTATCGGGTGCTTCCCTTGGAGGTCCACGGGGCCCCTGCCACGTTCAAGTGCATGATTGATAAAATTCTCAGACCCCATAAGGACTATGCAGCCGCCTACCTGGATGAAATCGTGGTCCATAGCCTCGACATTACCAACCATCTTAAGTGGCTAGAGGCAGGGCTACAAGCCCTAAGGCAGGCAGGACTAGTGGCAAACCCGAAAAAGTACTTTCTGCAGCTGGAGGAGGCAGAGTCCTTGGGGTAAACCATAGGCTGGGGAATGGTCAAACCAGAAAAGCCGAAGGTCGCAAGCATAGCGGACCGGCCCTTGGCTTGATAGGTTCCTACCGCCTCTTCATCCTCCATTTCTGTGCCGTGGCTTCGTCGTACATATGGATACAAGCTTAGGGACAGTCCGGTCCAAAGTAGTGAATGGAGAAGCGCTTCCTATTGTGTATGTTAGCCGTAAGTTGCTTCAGCATGAGAAAAGCTTTGCAATAGTAGAGAAGGAGTGTTTTGCCATAACGTGTGCGGTGCCAAAGCTACAGAGCTATCTTTTAGGCAGATGATTCCCCTTGGTGACTGATCATACACCACTGATATAGATGTGGGGACATGTGGAGGACCAGCACAACCTCAGCACCCCCGAAAGGCTGGGGGGGACACTGCAGGTGGGCAGGTAGAATGAAGTTGGGAAAGGTGATCATCCAGGTGACAATCATCATTATCGCTGCGGCCCTGGGAGTAACAACCAGCTCCCGGCCTTCCTTTCTCATTGAAAGGTGTTAAGAAAGTTTGAATTTGCATTGCCACTGTAGCCACAAAGGCGGATATTGAGGCCATGCCAATCAACTGACTTATTTTTAGTGTAGATTCATTTAACGGTCTTTCAGCCTTGCTTGCAGACTTGTAGACATTTCCAATGAAACCCATAGTATATTGCAATTTAACTCGGTCTCTCCCGCCATAGCCAACCCTAAACCCACCACAATAGCTACTCCGCCTCGCCTTTGGTTCCTTTCTTTTGACCATCCACAATGTGAACATTTCATTGAATGTATGTAATAATAATAAATAACTGCTGTATCTGCCCATAATCAAGCTCTAAAATATAATCAGATCATTTGCTGTCCAAATTGTCCTAAAAATAAGTTATTCTCCATCAAATGAAGAGGGCATGAGTGTGAAGGACTCCCAAAAGAGAAGAGGAGCGAAGAAGGCTAGCCTCAGCTAACCTCTCCCCCCCCCCCGCCCGGGTTGGCAGCTGATCTGCTCATGTCTGCTGTCTTATGTTTTTTCCAAAGGAAGATACCCTGGTCCAGAAACAACCTTGCTACCTTTTTATCCCCAACCACTTTGTTCCTTCTGCCGTCGTTTAAATAAAGATGCCCTAAATGGGTTCAAACCAAAGCCGTTTCGTTGAAGTTTAACGTATGGGCTGCAATAGCGTCCGTGTGTTTATGTTTTTGCGTGAATTTGTGTGGGCTTTAATCTACAGTGGAGCGTTTGAACCTTGATGTAAACTAATGTAAAAAGGGCTGTTGAGTGTTGGTTTTGAATTGTTTATCTTTCATGTGGCTATCTGAAGACCGAGCGCCAGGCCTCCTCAAGGTTTAAGTGTTCAGAAGGACTGCAGAAGGCTATTATGCAGGGCCGGTGTGCGCTTTTTTGAAAGTCCCAACGCCGCACTTTCTGGCACACACTAATGGTTCCTGAGTGACATTTAAATAGAAGTGAGCGGAAGATGTTCAAGGGGGGTGCGTGACCTTTCCCCTTAAATATAGGAATTCAAATTACAGCTTGTGAGAATGACATTTTCTTTGTATTCATGGGCCGTCGCTCTGTTCACCCAATTAGCGTGCTGGATTCTCCCTGATTCAACCATTACACCAGCCCATGCAGAAGGATGGGGACAGAGAGATAGAGGTAGAGAGAGGTTATGTTAGAGGGAGGAGGGGTAGAGTGAGAGAGAGGTAGGCTAGAGGAGAGGGTGAGGTACAGTCTCAACATGAGAGGGAGTTGGAGTTGGTGGAGGAAGGGAGGCCAAAGAAAATAGTTGAAATCCTCCCGGTCGTTTTCTAAGGGTGTTGTTGAGACAATTTCAGCTTAGTTATTTGTTCGTTTTTAGCTTATAATTTACTTTTCAACGTCATGCTGATGCATTTATTCATACGGTTCAGTGAGTGTCTAAAAATGTGAGATTATAATTGCAAAAGATATAATCTTGAAAAACAACTGCTTGTTAAAAGCGTAAACACAAGCACCCTTATGTCCAGTAGGGTGCAGAGCCCCTTCATATCGGTGGGGCAGAAACTACTGGCGTATGACCACACCCACAATATATATATATTTTGAACATGTATATTTTGAGCTACATTAAAACATGTTAACTAAACTAATTGTGAGTAAGAATTAAAAATAAACCAATAGCCTAATGTTACAGCACGCTTTTGAAGTGCCATCCGCAACACTCGTCATATGATGTCCCTTATAGGGAAGTTATTTCTTCCATATTTTATTTTAACAACAGGCTTAGCGAGTGCATTGCAAATACATGAAGAGTAGAAATACAAGTCATCAATCAAGCAGACATTTGATTTGGAACTTGGCCCGACGATGTGTGCAAATCTCTCAATAGCAACACTTTTGAAATCAGATATTTCTCAATAATAATTTCTCAATACTTCAATGCCGAAAGATACAGGCTGAGTAATTCGATTTTAAACAACAACAACAGTCCTAGAATATGACCATGGGGCAGACTACTTTACGACCATATGGGCGTCTTATAGCGCGGATTGCAATTCTTATTGCAGCCTGCAGGGTTATGCGAGAAACATACGGGGGACGCGGTCGTTGAGCTCCGCTGCCCCACATTGCAATATACGTTAAACTCAACAAGAATCGCCACCATCAATTTAATATCAACAGACCAAAAATGGTTGGAAAGCCTACAGAAACTATAGATAGTTAATGTGACAATGACATTATTAAAAATAAACTTCGAGCAATGATTTACTGAGGAACTATTTTTTTTGGGAGCATGCTTTTGCAGGGAGTTGGCCGCCCCACCTGCCCATATGGACGGCACGCGCCTGCTTATGTTGTTAATATTCTATCTCATATACTTTGATATATGTTGTGCCAACTCACTTAAAAACACAATAAATTAAGCTAAATATAAACATTAAATTTAGGAGAGGACCACAGACTGCAGAGAGGAATGACTGAGCGTTCCCTACAGTGGTGTTTGCATAGTGTACATGCATACAGTCTGTCGCTTTAACAAAGTTCTGCCTGCGTGTCCAACAAAACGTGCAACAGCATCCAGCAAACAAACTGTTGCTTAGCAACCTTGAACTAAAAGTAATTAAGTTGGGTCATCATAAATCAGTTTGTTTGTCGGAATGAGAAGGGCAAACCAAATGATTATGTTAGGAAATAGCATAATAAGACCATCGTAAATCTAAATTAACCAAATCCAGATGTGCCTAGCAACTCAAAAAGGAAACACATGGCAACTATTGTCACTTACATTCAATTCTAGAATTGTATAAAAACAGTTTATACCCCTGTTTAAAATTGAGTTTCATAAGACCTGTTCAATATTCCGAATCAAAAGAGCAGATCAAGTTTATGTGTGAGTTCTCTGACCATACATGTTGCTAATGCACGTCAACATGAGATGCATGGCTTCGGCTGGAATTCTGGATTGGATAAGGAAAATAACTACTGGGATTTGACCTGCTGGCCTTGTTGGTTTGAGTGAACCCTGACATCAGCTTCTGTTAGCCAGATCTTTAGCGCAAGCACGTGCACACCCACACACACAAAATATATAACATCACCATTTAATTTTAATAGACAGCAGTGGTAACTAACTAACTCGGGAGTAACAGGGCACAGCATTTTTTCATATCAAGAGGCAGAACGTTGACGCGTTTTTCGTTTTGCCTATGACCATTGTACTCATGAAATCTTCATGAACTGGCATTATGACCTGTATTTACTGGCACAGTTACCGCAACGCCATGTTTGTTTTTCAAAGATCTAGACTGGAGGGCTACAGGAAAATAAGCAAGTTGATGTTGAAGTGTCAGGTCAGCCAATCACGTGACTTGCTCGATCAACAGCGAGGGCAGAGTGGAGGCGCCGACTGCCTGGGTTGGATTCACAGGCAAATGTTGTCTTGAACTGCGTTCATGTTGTCATCTCTCTCTCTCTCTCGCTCTCTCGCTCTCGACATTACGTAATTTCTTTGTTAAATTTTATGTGGTCGGCTGTTGTGTATTTTAAGTTTGCACGGTCGAGATTAGGGGCTTGACAGTTGCTATTTGTTTTTCTCCCAAAGCAGATATCAAAAATTACAGAGAGAAATGTTATTAAAATGTCCCTCTGCTACAGCCAGGCAGTCAAGTTGTAAAAGGGTTCCCATCCCAGTTCGGAATTCATCTGATAAATGTGTTTGGTGAGATGTTGAGGGAAATCAGTTGTGTGCATTAACGTACTGTATTGAGCGTTGTTTAGTACACATTTAATGAGTGTATCATATTCACATTCTGCAGGTACCTCATTAATTAGATCATGCAAATTAATTAAGATACATATGCAAATAATTGATGTAAGTAAATACATAACAGTAATGTTTGTGTTTTTTAGACTAATTCTTTAGACTAAATCTTTGAGAATTCCTTGCTCAGAATTGACCGAATTCAAGGAAGAGTAGCCCTGTGTTATCAGTTATTGTTGTATTCATAGTAAATACAATCGTACATGATATTAAAACGGTTGTAGAACAGATGACAGAATATTTGAATGATTGCTTACATTATAATTCAACCTATTATCTAACATAAACATTAACTGCCCTTACAGTGTGATTGTATCATACAGAAGGACCAAGGAATAGTTGTTCATAGATGAAAGCTAAAAACTTAAAAAGATTATATAGCAGCCTTATTTCCAAATAATTTAAAAGACAAAATGCAGTTATTAAAGGATATTAGATCAATCGATCGACTTGAGTTAAGTTAGTTTGACGAAAAAAGGTTCCTAATTTGGCCAGTTAAGTGCTACTTTTGGAACCATTTGTAGAAGTTGTAATGTCATGCTCTTAAATAAATGTCCATTAAGTCCTGTTTGGTCATTCTCTCTGTGTGTGTGTGTGTGTGTGTGTGTGTGTGTGTGTGTGTGTGTGTGTGTGTGTGTGTGTGTGTGTGTGTGTGTGTGTGTGTGTGTGTGTGTGTGTGTGTGTGTGTGTGTGTGTGTGTGTGTGTGTGTGTGTGTGTGTGTGTGTGTGTGTGTGCAAACAGAACTATGAACATGGCACACAGACACTGCTATTTGGTTTGGACAATAGATGGTATTGTTGATGTTTTTAGGTCACCCTGGTCGCGATGAGGTAAACAATAGCAGGGTAATCACCAAACATTATTTGCTCTTATACAACCGCTTACAAAGCGCTTTCTCCAACACAAACACGCACGCACACACGCATGCAAACACGTGCACACGCACACAGTTTGTAAAGAGCTTACCCACAACCAAATCAAGCCTGTGGCACATACCATCTATTTCTCCCTCTAATTCTCTTTGACACCAACTAATTCATTTAGTAGATTCACATCGATGCCTCTCCCTTTCCCTCCTTCTCTCTATGGTTGCCTCGCTTGGCTAATGGTATAACACACTCCACTTTGACACAAAAATATGCAGAAGCCGGTCAATGTTCATCGCACTATGCGGGCTACACAAACAAACACACACACAAACACACACCCTGGCCAGGAAGCCATCTTGGTGCCATGAGGGCCGCCGCGGTTGGGCTCTTTCTCTCACAATATGTTCGTCAAAATGATTGACAGCTCGGCGGGCTTCGATTGAGGCATCAGGTGACACAATGACAGGATAATACACTGATGTGAAGTGTGCACGTGTGCGTGTGCGCAGTCTATTCTGGGGATGCAGTGAGTAACAGGGTGAAACACTTACATCAGCCACATACCCATCGAACACAGTGGATTGTTATTTCTATTATATAACACAGCTGCTCATAAAGACCAAAATGTCACCCACTAACAGCACTCGTTCAAGTCCACCATAAGATAAACTTCATTTCCCAAGGTCCTTTGCTCAGTGCGGCTGATGAATTTAGTCTAACCCGCTACAACCTGACCTGAGCAGGTGTGAAGAGGCATTCTGGGAGATGGAGGCTTTTTGTTTCGCCGCTGGCCGGGTTGGAGTGCAGTAGGTCGCTTACAGTCAAGCATTCTGGCTCTCCAGGGTGCTCATTAGATAAACGCCACTCACAAATCACACCTGCAGGCAACCAATCACACAGTGCCCCTCAACCCACTCAGGTCCCGCCCACATACCGACCCTCGTCTACAATGGACACACACACACACACACACACACACACACACACACACACACACACACACACACACACACACACACACACACACACACACACACACACACACACACACACACACACACACACACACACACACACACACACACTGCCTAGAGCAGGTGCTGACCTTGTGCTGTCCTCGCCCCCGTATTGTCATCTGGTTACAGAATGGGAGGACGGAAACACAGCATTAGGAAAAGAGAGAGAGCGAGAGAGAGAGAGAGAATATCTTTATTTGAAATGGAAGCGTTTATGAGGGTCCAGGTCAGATCAGCGGTGCTGGAAGGTTCTCAGTCCCTGGTGATAGTCTCTTTATTTCTATAACACGCACACACACACGCTCTCTCACTCACTCTCTCCTCCTCTCCAAACACACACACACTCCCTCCTTCCAAACACACTCTATTTCTTTCTCTCGCTCCAGACTTATAGGCGTGCATAGCATATAATATGTGTGTGTGTGTGTGTACGAGCGTGCGTGCAGCATGTGTGTGTCTACAGTATGTTATGTCCCTGTGCGGGGTGGTGGTGGGGGAGAGGTGGGGGGGGTCCCATCCCATAAATGAGCAGAGGTAAGACACGGTGAAGCAGGAAAGAGACAGAGCGAGCGGGCCAATGAGACTAGATGAGGAGGGCGGCGAGAGGGTGGGGGGTGGTGAGTGGGGGGGGGAGAGAGGCTGGGGGGTGATGAGTGGGGGGGGGGAGAGAGGGTGGGTGATGATGAGTGGGGGGGGGAGAGAGGCTGGGGGGTGGTGATGAGTGGGGGGGGGGAGAGGGTGGGGGGTGGTGAGTGGGGGGGGGAGAGAGGCTGGGGGGTGATGAGTGGGGGGGGGGGGAGAGAGGGTGGGTGATGATGAGTGGGGGGGGGAGAGAGGCTGGGGGGTGGTGATGAGTGGGGGGGGGGGAGAGGGTGGGGGGTGGTGAGTGGGGGGGGGGGAGAGAGGCTGGGGGGTGGTGATGAGTGGGGGGGGGAGAGAGGCTGGGGGGTGGTGATGAGTGGGGGGGGAGAGAGGCTGGGGGGTGGTGATGAGTGGGGGGGGGGAGAGAGGCTGGGGGGTGGTGAGTGGGGGGGGGGGGGAGAGGGTGGGGGGTGGTGATGAGTGGGGGGGGGAGAGGCTGGGGGGTGGTGATGAGTGGGGGGGGGAGAGGGTGGGGGGTGATGATGAGTGGGGGGGGGAGAGAGGGTGGGGGGTGGTGATGAGTGGGGGGGGGAGAGAGGGTGGGGGGTGGTGATGAGTGGGGGGGGGGGGAGAGGCTGGGTGATGGTGATGAGTGGGGGGGGAGAGAGGCTGGGTGGTGATGAGTGGGGGGGGGGAGAGAGGCTGGGTGATGGTGATGAGTGGGGGGGGGGGGAGAGAGGCTGGGTGATGGTGATGAGTGGGGGGGGGGAGAGAGGCTGGGTGATGGTGATGAGTGGGGGGGGGAGAGGGTGGGGGGTGATGATGAGTGGGGGGGGAGAGAGGGTGGGGGGTGATGATGAGTGGGGGGGAGAGAGGCTGGGGGGTGATGATGAGTGGGGGGGGAGAGAGGCTGGGTGATGGTGATGAGTGGGGGGGGAGAGAGGCTGGGTGGTGATGAGTGGGGGGGAGAGAGGCTGGGTGATGGTGATGAGTGGGGGGGAGAGAGGCTGGGTGATGGTGATGAGTGGGGGGGGGGAGAGAGGCTGGGTGATGGTGATGAGTGGGGGGGGGAGAGAGGCTGGGTGATGGTGATGAGTGGGGGGGGAGAGAGGCTGGGTGGTGATGAGTGGGGGGGGGGAGAGAGGCTGGGTGATGGTGATGAGTGGGGGGGGGGGAGAGGCTGGGTGGCTGGCGGGGTGGGGTCAGATGTACAGGATGTGAGCCCCAGCTACCTTGGCTCTTTGATCTGATGAGCTCGGCTTCAAAGGCCCACAGCCCTTTGATTCCATCAACACCGTACAGCCTTGATGTGGAAATATACATTTGTGAGGAACTGAAAGTGAAAGCCAGGATGGGGCAGATTGGGGTGGGGGCAGATTGGGGTGGGGGCAGTGTGTGTGTGTGTGTGTGTGTGTGTGCTAGGATGACACATTAGACGGATGAGGGAATAAACGTGCACTTCAGCACTCCCTCGAGACCGCCTCTAATGACAGCAGTAATAAGAGGCGGGAAATGGCGTCGCCATCTTTAAATGACACAGCTCCGAGCGCTGGACCACACCGGCTTTCTCTCACACTGATCCATCCCCCCCCCCCTCTCTCTCTCTTCATTGGTCCCTCACTCTGTTTGCTCTCGTTTCTTTCTTCCATTGCCCTGCTCTTTATGTCTCCCTCTCTCTCTCCATCCTATCTCACCCTCTATTTCTTTATATCTCCCTCTCTCTCCCCCTCCCCCACCCAAGCTACCTCTCTTGTCCTCTTCCTGAAACTCTTCTTGTTCCACCAATCAGATAAAACACACCCCTATTCTCATTTGCTTTCCAAATTCTACTGGATGAACTACAATGGGATTTTTAAAATAACAACCTGATTTGGCTCTTTTACAGATGTACAGAATAAATAGAATTATGTGCATACTAATAAGATTAACACTTGCTGTACTATTCATATTCAGACTGACAAAGCACAACGTGAATCATCTTTATCTAATGCGGTGCCAGCACGGGTCAGACGGCTAATAATGGCTGAGGGGAGTGGATGTCGGTCACGGGTCAAGTGAACATGGATAGAGGAATTCATTTTGACCCTGATGACATCATCATTTAAATGAATGTCATTTGTTGATCCAATTAGGCAAGAGAGCAGCACACTAGATTGGAATTTAGCTAAAACTCAGCTCATGTTGCATATAGTTGCTTGTAATTGTGCTGTTCCCACTACGTTTTGAAAAGCTCAGTGTTGAAGCATGTTGGGTTCACATAACTCATATGAACATTGTTAAAAATTCAAGAAAAATAAATTGTATTCATAGGACTTAATTATAGAACTAAATTAAGATAAATTAAATCCACGTAATGCCAAATAAATCATAGAATGTGCTAAAATTAACAATATAAATACTTCTGGATAATCAACATAGATCAAAGTACCTGTATTTTGCCAAGTATATTGCACATACAAGGAAGAAACATAAAGCAACATGAAACAAGTAAAGAATTATCCGGTTTCATGTCATTAACATCCTGTGAAAGCAAATGGCTGACACAAAACATACTACACTCAATCGTAATCAACTGGCCACAAGAAAACGAATTATGCTGAATTTAAGCCCTTAACAAATGAACACTTTTATTTACAGTTCAGAACAATAGGAAAGGTTAATCATTCATCAACATTCAGACTAAAAAGAGTACAAGGTTGGCTACGTTTGAAGCGTTTTTTCAGCAAAGTTAATCATCAGTTGGACATTTTATGCAAGATTATCATGATACAGTTTGCAGGCAGGCATAAGCAAAGCATCTTATAACAAATGAGAAGACACTTTCTTTTTGGTATTTTAATTTTTTTTGGCTATAAACAATTTAAATGCTCTACCCAAACGGTAGTAAGTATATCACCCTGCACATCCATCGTTCCATAAAATAAATAAGTCTTTAAAGGGATTATTTAATGTTTGTGATCATTACGGCGGCTTACTTCGACCAAGCAGGCCTTGTTTTGCTCTTTGCTGTATGGGGACCTATTGAAATGGTGATAAGGCTGAGGGCTCCATTAACACAAGGTAAGGTTATCCATTTAAACGGATGTCCACGGGCTGCATCAGGGAGCAGGATAATGCCTCACTCTGAATGGGTTATTCTGGGGTGTCACTCGATGCCTTCTGGACCGATGCCTCTTGTTTTTGGAGGGAAAGGTTTTCCTAGTGGTTGTATTTTTGTTACAGGTGTAGCAGCATTACTCCAACACAGAAATATCCACGACAGAAAGGTGCAATTAAGAAATACTATTTTAGCAACATATTTCAAATATGGTTTATGAAATAAGTGCTGCAGTACACTGCAGTATAAATATAACTTTGTGTACTTTACAGGTGTGATGGGAGAGGCCCAAACCCGATTAGTATAGAGCTGTTGAGCTTATTAAACACAAATGTATTTTGATTCATGTTAGTAAGCTTTGTAGAAATAAAATAAATATTTTCATCCACCAATCCTAAACCCAGCTCCTCATCATTCATCAATCCATCCATCCATCCATCCATCCTTCATTCTTCATTGATCAATTAATCCAGTTACTAATCCGTAATCCACCCCTACATCAATCCATAATGCATCGCTTGATCCGTCCCACCATATTCCATCACAAATGTGCATGAATATGACAATATAGATAGATATTTGAATATACTGCACGTATATACTGCACGTATTAAGTCTGATCTAAGCTTGAAATATATTATAAAATGTAAGGATTGGTGGAAAACTGTAAATGAAGGTTGTCTATTCTGTACCATACATTTTCTACCATGGTTTGTAGTGGGAATGGAACCTCTAATCCTGGTAGTGTCAATGCCATGCTTTGCCAGTTGAACTGCAAAGGACCTCTTGGTAAAGCGAGGAAACAGTAATGTAAGGTCCAACATTAAGCAAGGAACCCCGGATGGGACACTGCACAGGAAATACTCGAGTCAAACTGAGGCATGGTTGGTCGCAAGCTTCTGAAATACCAATTTGTTGGTCAATCACAACAGTCTCAAGCAGTTTTGTTGTTCACGTGAACGGTCATAGCTCCCTTAAGACACATTTCAGAAAGTCCCATTGGAAAGGTGTCAACCGTTTGTTGTGGCTCCATCGCTCCAAGTTCAGATGATCAGATAAAAAAATAACCTTCTGGAAGTTAAACACCAGCGCCATGCCTCGATCCTGGGGCAAGCCTTCACGGTTGACCTTTGCCCCCCTGGCTGAAATAAATAAATGTCATGTTTTTTCGATGTTTGGCATTCGGCGTCTACAGCATGTCTCCGTAATGAGCCCCGCTTGTGTCAGCACCGGCACAAGAGGAGGCCCACCCTGATCCAGAGTGCTCCCGCTCTGGGCCCTCGCAGAGTAACCGTAGTCTGGGTAATGGGGGGTCTTTGGGATGCCCTGCTCGTAGTTTACAGCATTTGAACTTTGATCTCTGGGCTGGGAGAGAGGTTGCTTTGGTTGAATGGAGACAGGGTTGTGTACTCCATCTCCCTCCCGTCCCTGGAGGGATCCTTGAGCTCACACACAGAAGTCAGGGTTGGTTTTTGGTCTTTTGTATTCATGGTCCGATGACCAGAGGTTTTTGAATAGCTAACAATGCATTATGAACTTCTCCACAACACTTCCCACTCAAGGTGAGAATGACAATCATCATGGGGTACTTCCACATCAGCCTGAACACACGGCTCGTATTGACTCCAAAATATTTTGAAAAACTAGTATCCTAATTTCCACCACATTCTCTTTTTTTTTAAACATGGAACATTTTGTTTTTATTCAAGTGGTTGGTGGTGAGTGGGTGTCAAGATTTTTCACATCAACAGATACGTCAAGTATTGGAGGAAATAAACCTCAATGTCTTCGCCACACTAAATATTACTGCAGAATTACACCCCACCCCCCATGTCACCTCCAGTCAGCTGTCTTTAGCGTTCGAGCTTACGCTTAACTCAACAACACATCTGATCCTGATTCAGTGCGTTTGTTTTGCTGACTCTGGCAGGCTGTCCCTCATTAAGCCGGATTGATCTACGTTTCAAGTATGGAGGCATAGACCGCATCTTAGCTCCTTCCGTTGGCTTTGACATGAATCCAACACCGCCCACAAGAGCTTTCAATGTAGTGGAATTAAAACATTCTTAACATTAGCTTGTGAGCTAAAAACACACTTTTCAATATGCAGCATTCCAAATGAATTGACTTTGCCAATTATGGCAAATATACATATGTCAAATGTTAGATTGTTTTTATAAATGTTTTAATTTCTGCAATCACAACTTTAATGGTAGTTTTTTCAAAGCTACAATATGTAACCAAGCATTTAAAATGGGTACTGCAATCCAAAGTCACAATATCGGAAAGAGTATTGCCGCCTCCTTCCCATACTTAAAGCACAACAGGTTGCCTGTTGAGGGCACTGACAATACAAGGAACAAATCATCCGATAAGCACAATTTTACACAGTAAGCTGATCAACCAATGTTTACGTTTGATATTAATTTATTCTTTGCAAATTGTAAACCAACGCATGTGGCATCCGTCTTGAAATCCGTCTGGGTTCTGAAGCTTTCACCATCTCTCAAATATTTTAGTAAGCCTCTGTTGAAGGAGCTTTTTCTAAAGAGGACCAGGCTTTATAACAAGGCCTTACTTTGGGTAACACAAAATCTGCCCACGACTCTGTGCCCCCCCCCCCCACACACCAGCTAGAAAATGTTCAAAATACTGAACAGGTAATAAGCAATTTAAAGATATTTAAATATTGGTACAGTTTATTAACGGATCCTTACTTTATGCAAAAGCTAGTGTGAGGAATATGCTCAGAATAAAAAAAAAGAATGATCAGAATCGACAGTGATGGAGCCTAATTAACACATAGGACATTCTATTTTTCTAAAGTTGATGTTTTATGTTATTTTAAAGTCATGAAATGCAGACAGTGGTTGACATTGTACCTGCCAACAGCAAGCACGTAACAGCTACTGCTGGGAACATCACTTGATATAGTGACACACAGAACTGCTGTACAATAAAATATCAACACACTAATGAGCTGCTTATTAATTAAAAAAAGTATTCCAAGCCCTTCGCTGCTTTAATTTTAAACCACATGCATCCCAGATCCAGGTTTGAAGCATACTGACACTATGAGCTATAAAAGCAGGATTCAAATCAAAGCAATCTGCCTTCCGCACCCAACTTAACCTGACATCTGGCACACGTCACCCACCCAGACCTTTTAATTCTTGCCTCCTTCTTAGTGATTTGATGTGATGCAGGTACGCAACCACAGGTATACTCTCCATATTCAAAACAGCAGTGAAGCGTTCTTCTGTCGATATTTAATCAGGAAGAGGCGAGTTGGCACAGTTAACATTTCATAAAGCACATTAACATTGATTCAGTCCAGCCGGCGAGAGAGAGGATGAAGATCGGGCGCTATGAGGTTAAAGAATGCACCATTGCAACAAGACAATGCATCAGCCCAACCAGTAGCAAGACAGCACAGATTGACTGATGACTGAGGCCATGGGGTGCAGGCGAGTGACTGAAAGGCAGCAGGGATCAGCCATGGACGGGGTGAGATGATGGGAGGCTGCTGGTTCGGGGATGACAGAGTGTACTGCCAGCTTGTCCCTTTCACCACTACCCTCTAGGTCAGCACGGCATGGGATCAGAGGGCAGCTTGAAGAACCCCTGCACACCACTCTCTCTTCATTGCCCTATCTCTCTCCCTCTTCGCTCAATGGCCTCTAGCTCTTCCTCTTTCCCGCTCTCTTTCCCTTCAAATTTAGGGCAAAATGACGAACACCATGGCAACGACAGGCACTAAAAGTCAATCTATTTCCTGTTAGTGGAGGTTGGGGAAAAACAGTAGGTGCACACTTGATTAACTATCCTGTTGTGGGTGATTTACATAAATGACACATCATACCATCGCTGGGCTTCCGTGAACCATAAAACTCTGCAAAATTGTTTTCCCTGGGAAGGTTAGCTATCAGTAAACAGCGACTTCTGAAAAATCCTTCTAAATCTCTGCACAACGATCACGAAACTCTCCATTAAGTAATTATGACAGGATGTCAGAAGCAATTACCCCAACACTCTGCTTCTTTCCTGATAAATATGTATTTCCTTAATCACATTTAGCACAAGTGAACGTTAGCGACCACCGACGGGAAAGAAAGGCGAGCAGGAAGCCGGAAGCCTTTGTTTCTATAATTCGGCTAATGTGATTAGCATCCGAGGCTAATGACAAAAAATGCCTGCCCACGTAAAATGGAGTACAATAGCGTTGGATATTGAAGGGAACCAGGTTTTCCTCCACCACTCCAGTGACAAAAAAATAAAAGCCTGAAACAAGAAAAAACATGGACTAAATGACCTGAACATTGTTTTTCCTCTGCTAGGGGGAGTTATTGTTTAACTCAATCAAACCTTCATCCTTTGCCTCCAGGCATTGTGTGTGTGTGTATGGGGGGGGTGTGGGGGGCTGGAGGGGGGTCCTCATGGAAGCTCTCTCTCAGCCAGGGTCTGATGAACAGTTGCGATATCGGCTAACGCTAACCACCAAATGGAACAATAATTACCCAGCCCATGACATTTATTCCCCCCCATCCCTGGCTCATGCTTGCGTTTTCATCTAATAAAATGGCGGTGACTCGATCGGCAATGCAGGCCGACAAGACGAACATGGGGCGCATATTTACACTGTAGAGCTGGGTTCAGAGAACGCTATGGAACAGTTCAAAGGTTCACTGCGACCAAAACAACGCAGGCAGACCCAATCAATAGGTCACAACTGAAGATACAAAAGAAGTTGACCAATGTGTTAAAGAAAATGGATGAGAAATTATATTTGTTCGGCAGAAAAAAGATACTTTTAACAACTGCATAATATAATCATAAAAAAACAGTTCCAGCTGTTTCCAGGCAGTCCCTGTTCTTCTGTAGTAGGTAACAAAGGCTGGGGAAAGAGAGGAAATAATGGTACAACAAAGTATAACCAGCCAAATGGCTTTGTTTTCCTGTTCTTCCTCTGTAGTACATCTGATAAAACCTGTTTCTCTTGTTGCTCCTGAACAAAACCCAGAATACCCCAAGCAATCTGTGACCCTATCAGGCTGCTTGGGCACCCATCAGCCCCACCCTCGCCTCGACCCAACGTGGAGGCCGGCCTTTGTGTGCCAGTGAGAATAGAGGCAGTTTTGTACTTTTTTATTACAAACAAGGCAATTTATGTCCACCCCAATTATGATCGGACGAAACATTATTAATTTCCAGAGAACAATATCGCTTCACTGGAAGAGAAAAGCAATGGACAGTTCGGATTAATCATTTAGAGTATTTTATCATGTCTGCTTCTTTTAAAAAGAACAGGGATTATGTTTTTTTCCCCACTTCTTTTTTTAGATAATTGGCTCTCTTTCAGCCATGCTGCACGGCTTTCACCCAAATGATTAAATTCCATACTTTTTTCCCTTCCTCTCAGACCACAGAGTATTACAGAAGACATGCAAGATAAATCGGAGTCCTAAATATTAGGCTTTTTAATATTGGTCTCATAAAAAGATAGATGATAGTTAGATACCTATAATAAAAGGAGACTGGTTCAGCGTTTTCGTGTGTGATCGTTGCCTTTATATGGAGACAGATCGTTAGAATACTTTCTCAAGCCCGAGAACATAAAACATACGATAACCCTATGAACAGAACTTGACTAAAGTTCTTTCATTATCAACTCATAATAACTATGCATTTGAAGAATCTACACTGTACATTGTAAATGTATATTTATAAATGTTGTCAATGTACTGGATAAATTGAATGCCGTCATCCAATATTTGAGAACAAATGTACCATACAGCAATACAGTACCAGTGATAACCAATGCTATTGTATTATTACCCATTGGAATGAAATAGATTCGCTTTTATTATTCACTGTTATTCGAGTCAATGATTTCCGAATTGTGACGCACACCACTAATTTCCTCCTTTGCGTATGCAAATCGGCCTTGATGATTTTGCGTATGCAGATCGGCCATGATGATGGAGACAACGAGCTGGGCGTGGCCTTCCATAGGTCAGACAAATTGCATGTTAGGGTTGTACAGCTCTGGAAAGGACAACACGGGGGCCACCAGTATCTCTTCCATCTTTACAGTTGCTTGGTAAACAAGCTACAATGCTTAAGTACTTGTTAAATAGGGTTCTTCTTCCCGTGGGCATCTTCCGGGCTGATCACCGGCTTACGTGATTGGCCACCGCAGCGTGGCCAATCAACAACAATTCTGTTTCAACTTTTTCGCCGCAGGCCGGATGCATAATTCCCGCAACCCCGTCAACCCCCACCACCGCAGATTAACACACTATGAAGAATGAAATGAATGGTTGAACTATCGTTTTTGCCGCAACGCCTCATTTTGGTAAATTAGCCCTTAAATGTGTTCACAGCCGCATGGCTTTTCAGTTTAAAGGATCAGGCCTTAATTGCGAAGCGTCGTTCCTGACTACCACATGTCCAGGTGAGGTCATCTTTACACCAGCCAGTTTTGCCAGATGTAAGATAATTACCGTGTTTATGTGTTCATTTAGCATTTAGTAGGCTATGATGTGCAATCATTAACTCGAAAAAACTATAGATCTTTCTGTACTTTTTCATTAAAAAATCCATTACAGTGAAATGGCAGGCAGCTGATTGAAAATGAATGAATAAAAACGAAAAATTAAATTGGATTATAATTACAGAAATGACAAATCAAGATGATAATTCACACATTTGCTCTGATTCTGAACGTAATCCACAAAACCAAAGGAATTCAATGACATTGTGTGATCTATTTAATGTAGCTGTAGATTATGATCTTATCATAATTTCACCAGAAAGCTTAGCAGAAAGACGCCCCTGTCTGTCTGTTTGTATGTCTACCTAGTCCGTCGGTCGGACCAGTGAAAGGATCCACGGATCCCAGAAGGACGGACGGACCCACAATGCATTCCGCGTCCGTCCCCATTCAAAGTCAATGGGGATCAGTCAACGGACGGAGGCAGTGGGCACGAGGCGCGAGTCGTTCGCTATTCGAGGCGCACGTATAATGCAACCTTAATCGTGAGCGTGGGGAAAAAAGACTCGCACTAGATATAAACTCGTCTCGTTTCTACGTTGCTGACAACAGCAAAAGAAAACAAACACGGGTACAAGAGGCGCCCACATACGTGGTGCTGTAATTGGCCCTTTTTGACTTTGGTAAGCGGCACTGCCTCCTCTCTCTCGCTGACACGGACCGAACCAAGCAACACATCTCCTGGGGGGCTGTTAGCACACATGCCAATGGAAAGTTTTTTCGTGGAAGTAAGTGTTAAAATAAGACTTATACTTATTCAGAAGCCAGAAATAACATCATGATAAAAAAATCGGAGATGTACCACATGAATTGGCGGCATTGCGCTGGTGACAAACCACATTAAGCCGAAGCAGACATTCAGTAGTCATTAAGAATCCACAGTGAAGAAATGGCGATATTACACTGGTTTAATTAAAGACGCTATCATTGAGACACTATAAATATTTAAAAGGTAACGTGTCAAACAGTTTGCCTTAAAACTCAATACTCTAACTTGTTTACTGTTTTTTAATCACTTAGAACGATGCGTGTCTGTCTGTCTGTGTCTGTCTGTCTGTGTGTCCTGAGTGCATTGCGTGTGGTGTCCATGTTCGTTAGTAATGATGTTTTTGAACATGAGTGTGTGTGGCAGTGTGTGTGCGTGTGCGTGTGCGTGTGTGTGTGTGTGCGCGTTTGTGTTTCCATACATTTTTGAGCTTGTACACATGTGCCTGTGTATGGGTGTTGGTAAAGAGTAGCTGGATAGCGCATGTTGAGCGTTGGTCCGTTATGTTGTGTGCATGAGGGAAGGTGGCAGGCAGGTAATTGGAGGATATGTGCCTAACTGACTTGCAGTGTTAATATAACGTACATAATGGATACAAACATCAGCCCCAAGCCTGTCAAAATAAAAGACCTCAACATGAAAACTGCCTGTCTGTCATTCAGCTACAGTAGGCCTACAGCAGAGGCTTCGTTATTACAGAAACACACCCATGCAGACATGCATACACATGGCTTATGTAAAGGCTATGATGCAGTCGTCATGTTGCATGGTAAAAATTATAACCCATCTCACAGCAGGGTGAGAGAGTGTAGGAGACAGTGGAAAAGAGAAAAGTCACAACTTTTCTCGGTTTTGGGACCTCAGTGGTGGAACGAGCTCCCTGCCGCTCTCAGGACCGCAGAGTCGCTCACTATCTTCCGATACAGACTCAAGACTCACCTGTTCAGAGTCCACCTCTGCATAGCCACCCTCCCCCTTCTGGCCACCATTGTACACTGTATTGTATTATGTTGTATTGCATTATAGTACTTAACTGTGTAGCAACTGCAGTAGTTGCTACCATTGCTGCAATACGGGGAATTGGTTAGCCTAGCGATTGTTGTACTCTCACTTGGTTCTATGAACATCCTTACTGTACCGACAGCGATATATTGTGGCACTTCTTGTGACAAATGTACTTATTGTAAGTCGCTTTGGATAAAAGCGTCTGCTAAATGCCCTAGGATATTCCTCTATTGTAATTGGCCCAATGTATTTTCACAATGTACCAAACAGGATCATATTTGAACTTAGTCGTTTAAAGGTCCCATGGTATGAAAATCTCACATCATGAGGTTTTCTTACATAAATATGAGTTCCCCGAGCCTGCCTATGGTCCCCCAGTGGCTTAAACTTGGTTTGGTGTAAAACGAGCACTAGCTGTCCTGCTCCCCTTTGAAAAAACGGAGGCTGAAGCGTGCTGGTTTGGAATGTGGTCCCTGATGTTGTCATAAAGGATCTAAACTCCTCCCCTTTCTCTGCCTTGTCCGCCCAGAGTATTTTGCCCGCCAATGAGACACGACTGTGCGAGCTCCACATGCGTGTGTGATTACACACACTGTAACGCAAGGGTTTGCTGTTCGTGTTATGGCGCATAACACGTCGGTTCTTTGACGTCTCTTGTATTTCCACAACAAGACTGTAGTTGGGGTTATCTCAGCCATGGTTGAGAAGGAATTGGGGGAAAGGAACTTTGGCTTTGACTCCCTGAAGTACATGAACTGCGACATGCTGCCTGCCGCCGGTTGCCGCGAGGCTCCCCCGCCACGAAGCACCACCGCCAGGCAGCGGGCAGCCGGCAGCAGGCAGCGCGCGGTTCAGTCTACTTCAGATAGATGTGGAAGAACCAGAGATGTCGGAGAACCCGACAAAGCCGTTTGTGATTCATAATATCTTCTGGAGGCGCACACAGCTTTTGGCCGTGATAATATACATATTATGATATAGATATCTATGTATAATATGATATTATTTATATATAGAGCTCCAGGACTCCCGTGTGTTCTAGAATATTTACAGATCCCGGCTAAAGGCTGTTTGCGCCTCGCCATTGCGATACATCCACTGTAAACAGAGCGCATGGTACCGTGGCTGAAAGCTCCTCAGGGCCACACCCCCACCCTCCTCCTTGACCCGCCTCTCTCCTCCTCATTTGCATTAAAGCTACAGCCACTGAAACGGCGCATTTGGGGAAAGCTCAATGTGCGACTGGCTCGTAGTGGCTGTAATTCTGCACCACGGCTGAATTTCGGGAACGTCTTCAAATACTGTGTTTGTGGCCTACTAATATCTATATTAAAGCATCCACAAAGTAGCATGCCATGGGACCTTTCAATAGAAGTACTTTGTCAAAGTTTCATGGCCACAATCATGCATCCCATTGAAATTAAGTGTGGTTTTGGTTTGTCTTCAACTTGGCTGCTGTTTACTGAGTTAGTGCAAAAGCAGACCAGGCCTCTGTACTCAATGAAATCTGAGGTTTGAAAATGTCATTGAGCTGTTGTTTTCAGAAAATATCTGGTGGAGAAGAATTTGGTGATGATCTTAAAATAGGGTGACCAGACACCCCAGCTCTCTGGGACAGTCCCCATTTCTGATGGCCTGTCGCCAGCTGGATCTGTCCCTGGTAATGTCCTATTTATAAAAGAAAGATAAAAAGGATAGATGTATGAACGTTTTAAATGCAAAGCTTCTTATTTCCTCGTGAATATTAATTTTGAGACAGTTGGTAATTAGTCTCAGGTCTATCTGAGAGGCGATAACGTGACCTTGCTAAGCAGGGGTCTAATTATCGATAAGCAGGCACGGTCGATAATAATAGACTATCGATACAATATCGAAATTAGAGTATCTACTTTGTATTATTTTTTGCTGGTCTACCAAAGTGTAAAACTCATCATAGTATCCCTGATGGCATGTATTCAATTTGCCAATAATTTACTAAAGTACAACATTTACCTTGAAAAGAATAGGCAAAAGGTCAATATGTTCCCTTTTTTTTATTTCAGAAACAATATGGAATATGGTGTCTATGAACATGACTAATGTAGATATGTCTGTGTCTCCTATGACTGGTATTAGAGTTGTGTCATATAACTCTCGTGGCCTGCGCCTCGGACATGGGGCAGGGGACAAAGCGCAGCGAATTGTAATTGACAAGCTCTTGGAGAATACAGACATCTTGTGCATGCAAGAAACATTTTTAGCAAAACAAGACCTAGATCAACTGAACACTGTTAATAGTGATTTCCATGGGGCAGGGGAGTCCACCACAGATCTAAGCACTGGAATACTGCGGGGCAGAATCCCTGGGGGAGTGGCCACACTTTGGCATAAGAAATACGACCCACTGATCAGTGTGATTAGGCTTGAGGTTGACTGGGGTATTGCCATCAAAGTTTTACATAATGGCAAAGCTTTTGTTATTTTAAACGTTTATACTCCATATGAATGTTACAAAAATGAGGATGAATATATTAACAGGCTTGGTTTTATAAGTTTGTTTATTAAAGAAAATGCATGTACATGTATATTTCTTGTAGGAGACATGAATGCTGACATCTCCGACAAGAAATCTCTGTTTGGCCAACACTTAGTGCAGTTTTGTGAAGACAGCAAGCTGGTTCTCTCCAGCAAAGTACTTTTGCCTGTAGATAGCTACACATATATCAGTGAAGCATGGCATACAACATCCTGGCTGGATCACTGTGTATGTACAGATGATGCTCATGACTGTCTCGAGAAAATTTAGATAATGTATGGGATGGCTACAACTGATCACATACCTGTCTGAAAGTTTACCTGAATTGTCCAGCTATGATAACCATGAACCAATCGGGAAACTAAATTGTGCAAGAATGACAGAAAAGGACCTCTGGCCTTACAAGTCATTGACTGATAAGGGTTTAAGTTATGTTGATATCCCATCTGATGCTTTCCAATCTGATAACATTAACTGTAAGAACCAGAATCATAGTAAAGATCTGTGTATAATATATATAGTGTATATGAGAAGATTGTGAACTGTCTTATCCGTAGTGGTAAGCTTTTTTGCAATAATAGCTGTAAACATCATAACGTCAGACCAGGATGGAATGAATATGTGTCTGAACTCCATGCAGAGGCCAAAGAAGCTTTTAAAACCTGGGTGTTATCAGGGAAAGCTAGACATGGGCCTGAATGCGAGCGTAAGAAACAGGCAAATGCAAGATTCAAGTATGCTGTACGCTTTATTAAAAGAAATGAGCAGGCTATGAGGGCTAACTCCATGGCCAAAAAGCTTCAGCAGAATAATGCCAATGATTTCTGGAAAGAAGTCAAGGTTATTAATAACAGTAAGGTGCCCTTGCCGTCTAGTATTGCTGGGATCACTGGATCTGAAAATATTGCAGAACTTTGGAGAAAACATTATAGTGACATTTTTAATTGTGTTAAGAGTGGGGAATTTAATGCTGGAAAAGTTCTTATTAATGATAGGGTGATTATTAGACCTGATGAGGTGTGCTATGCCATTGAGAAGCTGACTATGAACAAAGCATGTGGTCTCGACCAGATAACAGCAGAACATCTAAAACATGCTTGTGGTAGAATACCTGTCTTGCTTGCTATGTGTTTTTCTGGTTTGTTAATGCATGGCATACTTCCTGACTCTATGTTGTCTGTATTGTTAGTGCCAGTGATCAAGTCAAAACTGGGAAAATCTCTAGCATAGAAAACTACAGGCCAATTGCTCTGGCTAGCATACTGTCTAAAGTTTTAGAAATAATTATTTTAGATAGGCTTAGTGAGTATGTGGAAACCACTGACAACCAGTTTGGTTTTAAAAGTAAACTTGGAACAGATCATTGTATATATGCACTTAAAGAAGTCGTAAGTAAATACAGACGACAAAACTCTACCATGTTTATGTGCTTCTTAGATGCATCAAAAGCATTTGATAGGATTAATCATGGTAAATTGTTTGTCAATCTCCAAGAGCGAGGGGTTCCCCCTTACCTGATAAGGATTTTAAAGTTATGGTACACACAACAAACCATGCAAATTAGATGGGGCAGTAGTTTATCTGCACCCTTTCAAGTCACTAATGGGGTGAGACAGGGTGGCATTTTAACACCTGTCTTCTTCAATGTTTACATGGATGATCTTTCGAAGAAGCTTAAAGAGTGTAAGACTGGATGCATGGTGGGAGAGAGTCTTATCAACCACCTCATATACGCAGATGATTTGGTCATCATGTCTCCATATAGTGCTGGGCTACAGCAACTGCTTAAAGTGTGCTCTAGCTACGGAGTGCAATATGACATTAAGTTCAATCCTAAGAAGAGCATTATTATGATTGCTAAAACTAAGGAGGATCAGAATCAAAAGTTTCCTTTATTCTTACTGTCTGATCGTACTCTAGAGGTGGTTAAGAAGGTAAGGTATTTAGGTCACATCATCACTGATGATCTGTGTGATGATGATGTCCAGCGCCAGTGCTGTAAGCTTTTTGCACAGGCCAATATGTTGGCACGCAAATTCCATATGTGCACAGAAGATGTTAAAGTAAGTCCTTTCAGAGCCTACTGTACTCCATTTTACACAGCTCAGCTCTGGTGTAAATATAGAACAGCAAAACTGAAGAAGCTACAGGTAGCGTATAATGATGCATTTAGGATCCTCCTTAAGCTTCCAAGATGGACAAGTGCTAGCTCTTTGTTTGTGACTAGTAATGTCCCCACCTTTCATGCTGTATTAAGGAATTGTATGTACAAATTTATGTGTCGACTTCTAGGGTCAAAAAACAAACTAATAATTGCACTCACTGACACTAAACAGAGTGATACAAGCACTCCTCTGGGTTGTGGAAACATTTGAATCGATTACATGTATTTTAATCTGTGTGACCTCGTATTTGTATTGTCATGTAATTTGTATTCTTGTCTTGTAAATGGAACTTCGAGTCCGGAATAAAGTATTCATTCAATAGCATCAGATCAGATTTTCATCTCATCCCCCATTGCAATGACTTTTAACATGAAATGCACAATCGTCTTGAAATGCACAATCTTTGAATTAGGTATTATGCGCTACAATAAAGAAATTCTCCTAATTTGTATTCTGATTATTCAAGCGACTTTGCAGTTTAATTTTTTAGACCTTAGAATGTGCTTCACTTTACATTATTTTGCTACCAATCCAATTCAGCCTCACTTGTAAGACTTGGAAGTCTCTCTGGATAAAGCAAATGTAAATGACCAAATTGTAAATGTAAATGTTATTAACAAAGAGGAAAATTCATGGACCCGAGGCAGCAAAAAGTCAAAAATATTATATATATTTAGGCCTAGTAAAGAAAACACTTATTACTTAATAACTTTCCTTATCAGGCAGATACTGAATGGCCATCTGGTAAAACATTCTCACACTGTTGGAATCATTTCATGCATTGAGAATAAGCCCGTAACACCACTTGGTGGCAAATCCATGATTCACAAGACTTTCCTCATTTAATACATCTGGAGTAACTGTGAAACAAGACTTTCCTGATTTAATACATCTGGAGTAACTGTGAAACAAGACTTTCCTGATTTAATACATCTGGAGTAACTGTGAAACAAGACTTTCCTGATTTAATACAGGAGTAACTGTGAAACAAGACTTTCCTGATTGAATACAGGAGTAACTGTGAAACAACCTCAACAAAAACAAATATAATATTTTGAACCACGCAAAACACTGAATGATCACTCAATTTCCAACCCGCCTCCCCTCCCCAACTATACCCAGACCAATCAGACCCCTTTCCCCTCTCGGCGTGACCTTTTAGGAAAGGAGACGGGGGGGGAGCTGCTGCTGCTACCATCACCACCACCAGCATCGCTATGGTAACGGTCGCCAGGGAAGACCTGAGGACCACGATGAGAGAAGTGGGGCGGATGAAATCCTGAGGAACCACAAGTCTCTCGCCGTGTGGGCGACGGATGGGGGGGGCTGGTTAGAGGCGGGCTAAGATTGATGTGTCCGGGCTTCCCCATCCGCCTGGATATCTGGAGAGCGTTGTGGCGGGGCTCCCGTCCATTACTCTAAGAACGCTGCTAAATTACTGTCACGTCCACCCCGGGCGGGGGGGTTGTGCATGTATTTCTGTGTGTCTGTTGGTTAATGTACTGTAATATTATATATATATATATATATATATATATATATATATATATATATATATATATATATATATATATATATATATATATATATATATATATATATATATATATATATATGTGTGTGTGTGTGTGTGTGTGTGTGTGTGTGTGTGTGTGTGTGTGTGTGTGTGTGTGTGTGTGTGTGTGGTGTGCATGAGGACAATGATTTTTAGAGGCGAAACTCAGGAGGTTTTGACCTCAGGGTATTTGAGACTGACCTTACAGGGAAGATGAGCTTGCAGGAATTGTAGAATGTTTTCCTAAACTACCCCAAACTAAAGACAGCGTACCCTCTGCTGCGGGGGCCGTGGAGGGCTCCTGGGACCCCGGGAAGGCGCTCCCATGTGGCCCTTCCTTGCATCCATCGTCCATCTATCGTGATTTCAATAACACTCTTTTGCATTCAAATAAATGACAAGCTCTTATGGGGTGGAAATATTTAAACTGCACTGTTCAATGCAATCAGATTAATTAGATTAAACAGTTTAGCAATTAAATTGAACTAAGCCAGGAATGGCCTGTTGATCTGGCAATATTTTATATTTTCTCATTAATATTGCAATTATGCTTGTCAAAGCCTAGGAACTTCAGACACCAGCTAAATAACCTTAACGGGTTAACGGTGTTGGGCAATCATTTCCCATACCCTTCCTCTCACTCTTTTTTTTTCATTAACAAAAAAGTCTGTCTAATGCTGTGCTTTTGGTTCAAATCCACTTCAAACTCAGCCGATAGACAAAATGGACGGGATTCCAGACATGGAGTGGGGGGCCTTTTGTGATTGGTAGCTTCCCATTCCTCCAGTTCATTAAACAAGATCTATTCAATGGATCTTACCTCAATTGAGTTATTTAGGAGACGATTTCCTCCAAAGTCATTAAAACACAGGAGACTGTTGACCAGTCAAGGTAAAAAGTCCAAGGTGCAGAAGATCTACATATAGGCTTACTGTCTAGGAACTGTTACGAGAACGTAACAGAACATATACTGTCCAATTGTAGTTATCTTTGTTGCGTCTTTGGACACAAGTGTTGACGGGTGTAGGCGTGTGTTATGGTTGTTGTCGTGTTGTGTGGTGGGCGATGGTTGTGGTCCTATAGACACTGAGTGTTGGTTTGTGAGGCGACGTTGGTAGCACTGGTGCTGGTAATGTTTGGGCCGAAGGCGAGACGTTAAACTGTTTTGTCTGAGGAAACAGTGACTGTGATTGGGTGCAGGTGTTGAGGCTGCGGCGGATATTGCTCCCTTCAAGGCCATCTGCTCTCCCAGCTGCATGTTTAGTTTAGTCTGTCCGTTTAATAATGCAACATCCCCTTTGTTTCTGTCCATTCAACTTCATTTATGACGTCCTTTTTCATATCCACAAAGTCTCAAATGGCTTTACATGTCCGAATAAAGAGGTTGATTTTATAGACTTCATAGACCTTTAACTCTTTACCCCAAGCTTGTGTGTGTAAACAATGTGTCTGCTCCTTTCACTTCAATCATAACATCCTCTTCCATCGTCAGAGTATAAAAGGGCTTTAATTGTCAGAAAGTAGAGACGACAAACTGTTCAAATGTCTGCCAAATGACTCTTTATGATGTTGTTCTCCTTGAAAGACAATACTATTGAAAGAGTCAAAACAGAACACACCCACAGCTTTTCTTTTGCCAGAAAGCTGCCAGCCTCAAAACACAATATAAATACAGCAATGCTCTTATCAATCAACTTCTTAAGGGACCCTTTTCTGAGCAAGGCTTTCTCTGTCAACAGTCTACTAAGCCCTTTTCTCTTTTCCTCCCTCTTTATCTATTGGTCTCTCTCCTTCTTTATCCATCTCTCTTCTTAAGCTTCAAACTTTCCATCAGGATAATACCACGCATGTTAATCGCTCATCTAAAACACAAAATGTTCTTAATAATCACAGTACACTCTTGAGAAATCACTTTATCAATGCCCGTATAGAAATTCAAAGACTTAAAAGATAAATAAAATGAATAAAATCTGGAGCTCTAAGCAGTTTCAAATCTGAACCTTCTCAGTATGGACAGAGGCCTGCTGGTGGAACATTCAAAGTGTTCGCACAAAAGAGGTCGACTGGTGAAGAAGATTGAGAGCAGTTGTTAATGTTACTTAGTTTGCCTGTAAATCAAACAATATTAGAGCACATAGACATGGGGAAAGCTTTTCGGCCGTTTTCCAAGGACGGTTTATTCACCACTGAATCCCTTCTCAGGAGGCCAACGTTGGACACAATGACACACGTCGCAGCATAAACTCCCTCAGCACTTTTCAGTGGACATTCTTTACGAATGCAACAACAACAAGAAAATGTCTGAATAGTGCCTCTAGTCCAGGGGTCACCAACACAGTGCCCGCAAGGACCACATGAGGCGCCCGCAGGCCTGTTCTAAAAACAGCACTACTCATTCTTGAACAACTTTCCCACCTTTTTTAAGTCATTGTTGATAATTATTGTGAGAAATCATTAACATGACTTAATTAATTAACATGTCTTCACATAGATGAGTATCATTAATCATCAATAGTAACATATAACTAAAGGCAAACTGAGCAAATTTGTTATTTCAGAAGAGTGTATAGAACTGGGTGCCCTTCGTATGACTCAGTGCCCATGAAGTAGCTCTCAGGTTCAAAAAGGTTGGTGACCCTTGCTCTAGTCGAATACATAGTATGCGCTTCAAACAAATGAAAACTAGTACAGAAATCCCCTTTCAATACGTGAAAATATCCCAGTACCGACCAGCATCTGTGACCTTTACTTTTGAGTATGTTTAGGTTGGAATGATGTTGCTTTCAGACATGCATCTTTCTTCTCAAAGAGAATTATTTCGTGCATAAATCCAATGACGTCTTCAAACACACACTTCCAGCACACAACTCCAGACACTGAAATAGCTACCCGACACTTGCCCAAGATCTGTTAGACTAGTAAATATAGAGATACAAGTATAGTGATTATAATTTTCTGAGAATCCCCAACCGCCATCACCAAACACATTTAGCACAAAAACCTTCATTTGTGTTTTGTACAAATAACTACATTTGCAGGCTCTCTTTGAGTGACATTTAAAAAACCTGATATAACTCCTCAGACCTATTGTGTCCTCCTACGCTCAACCTGACCACTTTTCTTTTCCTTTTTTAACGGTCAAAAGTGAAGCTCTCTCAACTTTCTCATATGCTTTTCTCCTACGCATATCTGCCCGCCTGCCAGGCATAAACTACTTTACTAATACTTAGACAAATGAAAAACTATGGGGTAATTTCCACATTCATACTAACGACCCAATGCAAGTGCAAATTGAGACAGAGTGAAGGTGCATATAAAGACACAATGCAGGAGTACATAGAGATACAATCTAGGGGTATATTGAGAAGCAGTGCAGGTCTATATAGAATCATATAAGTGCATAAAGAGACACAATGAAGGGCTTTAAAAAGACAGAATGCAGGGGTATATAGAGACACAATGCAGGGGTATAGAAGCCATGCACTTGTATAT
>NC_082391.1:263591-291091 GCF_031168955.1 Gadus macrocephalus | reverse complement strand
ACATACAAATGTATAAACATAAACACACATATGCACAAAAAACATATATTTGTGTGACATACAAACTAAATATCTGAAGACAATCAATTAAAATGTGTGCGCACAAACTTTCTTATGTATGCACATTCACACACCACCAACCCATGGTATGTTTGTGACATACACCTCTGCCTCATGTCTTAAAATGATCATCTGGATTTTATAAATGTGATGCAATATTCATGCTTTGGGTTGATGCCATGTTTTTGATGTTTCCAAAGTTTCCGTTATTTTCCGAAATCTCTGATGACTCACGTGTCTCACAGAACAAAGCAGAGAGATATGCAGCGCTATCTCTCTCTCTCTGCCCGGCTGCAATAGAAACACAAGCTCTCTTTACCAAAGGAGTCTACGACAGGCAGACACTCATTATTCCTCAGATGTATTATATATTTCTGCCATTTTCAAAGTCATTTAGAAGACAGAGTGAGACAGAGCAACAGAGGGAGAAGGAGAGAGCATGTTGGCGTCTAATCTCTCGTTCCAAACATGCCCCTTTGACCTCTTCCTGTGAGACGGAGTTTATTTATTTTTTTGGAGTGTACCCCTGGCTGTAAGAGGTCCACTTGCAGATACTGCCACAACACAAACAACATCATTTTCTTTTAAGATGGATGCAAGTGACCCTCATCACCAACTGTTTGAACTATCTGATATTCCAAGTGTGGCGTCCCTGAATGACATCTTCACGTTATAAATCGTCTTATTTCATTTTGATCACAAGAACACAGTGTTGATCAACTTACAATATCGCTGCAACCCTTGACAAACATACCATTGTACGTTCCAAGACAAATTTGACAAACAAAGGCGAGAGTGCTCAGTTAATCAGAAAGAGCGAAAGTGAACTGCGGATACACAACAACATTTTGTTTGGGGGCTCCCCTGGTGTTTAACGGCCGGTCGTCCAATCATCAACCTTGGTTTGGACCTTTGACCCATTTGAACCCCCGTCCAGCGGCAGGGATTAATCAGTGTTCAACGTCGGCAGGAGAATGAAGAGTTAATCCCAGTCCTAATCCCACCACATTAGATACACTGAGAATTACACTGGCTTTTTTTTTTAAGGGGGGGCTGAAGAATGGCCCCTCTTTCCCCCATAATGGGCCCCACGGGATTAAGTGAGAAAGTATTAAGACAATTCTCCCCGCCAATCCGTCCACGGGGGGACATCAGCTTTAGTCCTCACAGGGAGCAGCAAAGTCACACGTTTAGATTAAATAGATAAATGTAATATAACAACAGGAGACAGATGCTATTTACAGCACCCCGTTTACATGGAGGGCGGACCAAGCAGGAAAGGTAGGGGGATGGCTTAACAACTCGCACACTAAAAACAGAAAGGCATCTCTGCATCTATTAGCAAAACAAGACAGGAAACAAATGAGAAAAAGAGCTTGTGTGTTGATGGGGGTTCCCTTGTGGTAATCCTGTGCTTTCTGTGTTAACCCTGTATTCACCAAACACCTGACCCCAGACTTTACTCTGGTGCTTTACTCACACTATGAAAAAGGAGTGGTTTGCAGGACTTTATATAAATATAATATTCCTACAAGACCACCCTATTTATATACTACAAAACGACAAAAATACTAAATATAACGCATAAAACAATGCAAACATACCTTCTACTGCTAAATAAAAACATGATTATTACTGTGCAAAGAATAAATGACGTTTTAAATTGTACTAGTTAGTATGTATAACTAAATAAACTAAATAATAGCACTGAATTGAATAAAAATACTACTGATGAAACTGAAATAAATATTGCCGGACAGACCAACAGAGATTGGGAGAAACATCGTCTGAATGCCGACCCTAAGGACGCCTTCACACCAAAAGCAAAGCAAATTCTTTGCGTGGTGCGAATGCATACAAAGTCCATGCAAAGACGAGAATAGATGCACATTTTTCTGAGTTTGTCGTAAACAATTGAAGTATCAGACAGTATTAAACAAAAGACTACAAAAGACTTAGAAAGACTACACAACAAGAATTTGCGAAAGTTACGTCATCACTTTCTCCCTGCACAAGCAGTCGTCAGCCGCTGCGGCTCACGGTGATGCCATGCCCGTGGGGTCCTACCGGTGATGCCATGCCCGTGGGGTCCTACCGGTAGTGAAGTCACACCAGCAACAGGTCTTGCTCCTTCTGGTTGATTGACAGGTATCTCTCTGTAACGTCAGTTCCTTTGCACCAGCTGTCTCCCCCGACCATCGGAGTCTTGGCACAGGGGTAGCAGACTTGGAGCGATGGGACTGACCTGGCATTTGGATTTCAAAGAAAAACACCCAGACTGTGTGGATGGTAACCACCAAAGAGGACCAGAGCTCTTTTCTCATCTTCTTCTCTTTAAATTTCGATCTCATTTGCTCTTACCGAGAGATGGAGAGAGAGAGGGTGGACGAGAATGTCCAGAGAGGAAAGGAGTGGGAGAGAGAGAAAAACAATGGAGGGGAGAACACAGAGAGAAACAGAGAGAGAGAGAGAGAGAGAGAGAGAGAGAGAGAGAGAGAGGGAGAGGGAGAGAGAGAGAGAGAGAGAGGGAGAGGGAGAGGGAGAGGGAGAGAGAGAGAGAGAGGGAGAGAGAGAGAAAGAGAGAGAGACAGAGATAGAGAGAGAGAGAAAGAGAGAGAGACAGAGATAGAGAGACAGAGAGAGAGAGAGTGGGAGACATAGGTTGGCAGGGAGGAGGTCAGGGACATAAATACAGATTGGCAGTTTACAAATGACTGGAGGGGAGTAAGAGGTGAGTTGTTTTTAAGGCTAACCTTTAAATTAAACGGTTCCTAGCAGATGAATGCTACGCCCCGTGTTGGCACCAGTTGGTAAATTGTAAAGGAGTATTTACCCTGGAGAGCGCTGGGGTTTGAAGACAAAAAGAAGAGAGGAAACAGTGAGCAATAGAGAGAGAGAGAGAGAGAGAGAGAGAGAGAGAGAGAGAGAGAGAGAGAGAGAGAGAGAGAGAGAGAGAGAGAGACAGACACAGAGAGAGAGAGAGAGAGAGACAGAGAGAGAGAGAGAGAGAGAGAGAGAGAGAGAGAGAGAGAGAGAGAGAGAGAGAGAGAGAGAGAGATGTATCTTGGCAGTGCATGCCATGTTTGACTTTTTGCTTGGTTACAATTGGTGGCATGAAAAGCCATATCGACTCATATCTATTTGCCTTGTAGTTTGTCCTGTTGTTTTGTTATTGGCCAGCAGGCCGCCTGCTTTGCTCTCTGGACTAGCAGGTCTGGGCTCCATGCCGGTCTACCCTTCTTCTCCTTCCAGAGGCATGGTACTAATGGCTCCAAATGCCATAACCCAGGATGTTAATATCCTCCGTTAGAGTCTATTGAGACTGCTCGGTAGTTGGCCTCTATACACATACTCTGATGCTGTTCCTTTGCTCTTTAATACAAAGTGGTAGTCAGTCTGCTGGACTCCCAGTCAGTCAGGGTGTTTGTCCCAAACTAGTATGTGAATACGGTGGACGGTAAGCCAGTCCGCTAAATGAGAAATAAAAATTGGGTAAGCCATTGTGCAGGCTACATTAAACAGTAAGCTGAATATAAAGAGAGTAAAATAGACAGTAAACCAAACCAGCCTTTCAGTCAGTCAGTCTATGACCTCTCTTTCTCCTTAGCTGCTCCATCTTTTCTCAGAAAATCTGCCTGCCATTCAGTCATTTGGCTTTCAGCCTTTCGTATGTGTGTGTGTCAGTTTGAGAGTGTGTATATGTGTGTGTTTCTTAATGCGACATTCACTTTGAAATTAGCCAAGGGATTAAATTAGGGCTTTGAAATCCTTTTGGAGTCACCCATTCAGACGTGAAAAGATTAAGAGGAGGCGATGAAAGGGGATTCTAGCGAAGACCTACATTACAGCGGACCTCAGCTCGCGCAGCAGAGAGTGTGCGTTGCATTGGAAGACGTTGGAGGATGTGTGTAAAGGTTTTCATTGTGGGGCTGTGAATGGAACTCCTAGAGCAGGATTTTCTCCCCACCATATTTTCTAAAATGTTTTCCTGGACCTTGCAAATGGACACAGAATCCATAGACTCGGTTCAGCTGTATGCTGGACTAAAGGTAAAGGCTGTTCAAGTTAATTGGGTGTTTTACCAGCAAACACAAAGAGCTGTCAAGGTGACGCAAGTGAAAAAGAGAACGAAATTCAACCTTTCAAAAAACACGGACAAGGACGACGCATGAAATAAACAAAATGCAACTCTAATTAAATATAAATGGAAATATCTAATTTCCTTTCCATAGATTGGTATTCTATTGCTGGGGGTCTGTTGCCTGGTTACCTCTCATTGCCCTACTCATTTCCAAATGTTGATTAGCTCGGAGACATTAATAAATAAATGGAAGGAAGCGGCTGCGCTGCCAGGTCTGATTGTTTCCAGGGAAAAGGGGGATGGAGGTGAAAGACGGAAAGGAGTAAATGAAGCATAACTTAGACTGGAAATCTATGGAAATGTCCCAGTTAGAAAACAAACACTGAAAAAAAACATACCATGTAAATACGATCGCAGGCAACATTTCTGACAACATATTTGTTTGTGTACCTTGTTTGTGTTACATTCATGTCATTTTGGATATAAATGGAGGACGTATTTAGAGGACGCCTGACGCCCACCAGCTTGTCTATGGATGTCAAAAAACAAAAGTCCTGCCTGAGGTTATTCAGGCTACAATTCAATTCAATCTATTCTTGAGGGTCGGGAAACTGAAAATCTGCTCTGACAAAGAAACCATCAAGTGATATTATTATTATTCATCTTCATGTTGTTATTATACTTAATGAATCGACTCGAGTAACCCGCTGTGTTATCAACCATAGAAAGGCCATTGATCCAGGAAGAATGACAGAAAATGTATTTCCTCAATCTAAAGTATATATGGCGAACTAATCCAAATCATCCAAATTTAGAACATGAAATAGAACGCTTTTTATGTCTTTGCCACGAAAGCACTCACATCCTCCTGCTTGCTTATATTTTCAACCCGAGCCGTAACTTGAGATGCCTATGAATTTAAATACACAGCTGTCTTTCACAACTGTATAGAAAGATCGTGTGTGGCTGCAGGCTGAACATAGCGCTGGGAGTCAACAAACCCAGGGTAGGGGGGCGGCGGTAGTGGTTGGGGTCAAGACCATCATGACTCTCCAACCGCTGGGAAGCAGTGCCCAAGGCGGGGGGGGGAACTCTGGTGTTGAATAAGACCAAGGCTAGAGCCCTGGAGACCTAGAGCATAGAGATCGATCTCTCTCCGTCTCCGTCTCCGTCTCTCTCTCTCTCTCTCTCTCTCTCTCTCTCTCTCTCTCTCTCTCTCTCTCTCTCTCCCTCCTCCCTCACCAGGGTCTGAGTTGCAGTGTGACCCACCGAGACCCCCTCCCTATCTGGCTGACTAGACCACTGCTCAGCCTGGTCAGCCCGCTGAGTGTGGAAGTGGAGGAGCAGGAGATGTGTTGCCATGAGCTGAAGTGGTATAAATCATGGCAACGTATAACGGTAATAAGCATAAAGACACAGTCGGAGAAGGTGCTCCTGTGTAGCCTGATTTGTTGCCAGAGGTCAGTTTCCCTCCGACCAGAGGTCTTATGCAAAAGCACAATTTTGTAGGACAAATTTAGAAAGTACAAACATCTATGAAACGTGCTAAAATAAATTCTACATGAAATATGATTGTGTAATGACATTTCTAAAACAAACAATGGGCTGAACAATTTACATAATCAGGAGAGTATGATGGATATCACTTTGCCATTTAACCAATGTAGAAACATGGGGAAGTGTAAACCAGAGTAGTATTAGCATATACAAAACAATTTCTAGTTAGATTATTGGTTTGATACTGCTGTGAACATTTACGAAGCTTGCCGCCATTTGTAGATAAGAATACGGTTTTCCTTCATTAGCAATTCATGTACAGACAAACGTCAGCATATCCTCTCTGGGATTAATCAAGTATATTTTATCTTATCAAGTGGAACTTGTAAACTGAATAGAAGTTATTCATCCAGGCACACATAAATAAACACACACACACACACACACACGCACACGCACACGCGCACACACACACACACACACACACACACACACACACACACACACACACACACACACACACACACACACAGGAGAAGGAAATGACCATGTCCATCTTTTTTTCCTCTCGCTTGCCTTCAAACAGAATTTAGGAATCTTGAGCTTGCATTCAAGATTATTTCACACACAGTGATGAAATCTACCTCTAGCAATCCTATTATGACCACAAACATGCAAAAAAAAATGGGGGCAACACAGTGCAATGGCCAGGTCGTTTGACCCCAGCTGAAAGGTTCTGCATTGGAACACTGAGACCCTCAACCTGTCGAACCCTCGGGCTTGACCTGCTTAGTCACTTTGGATCAAAGTATCTGCTGCATAACTTCCCAGTAGTACTGCAGCAAAAGCAGCATCGCAGAGACACACGCATGCATTCTGTTTGAAAGTCTTGCAAGGAAATAATGTTAATGAGTTGTGATGCGCTGAGCATCGGGGCCCTGGCTGGGGATCATTAAGGAGCACTCGCTGGGGTCTGAGTGGTGCTGAGGTGACAGGCCAAGCCCGCTGCTGGGGCTCAGAGTACATCAGGAAGAACAGGACTCCAGCCCCGAGATACATCTCCTCTCCCCTCTGAGCCCGCCTTCCCTAACCAACACACGTACACCGAATAACACGCAGCACACGCTCGCACACAAACACATGCCGACGCACATTTGCTCCAAAGCACAGACACATAGAAAGACAACATTTCGCACACAGCCAAATGTTAAATCACACACACCCTCTGTCTCACACACACACACACACACACACACACACACACACACACACACACACACACACACACACACACACACACACACACACACACACAAACACTCTCTGTCTCACACACGCACACACCCAAATGTTAAATCACACACTCTCTGTCTAACACACACACACACATACACACATACACATGCTCAAACGCACACACACCCTTTTCCAGTCAGTTACACTCTGAGGATTTCTGACTAGATTTCATCTTTTCTAATGTTCATTAATAATGATGTCAAATTTTCTAACGTTCATTAATAATGATGAATAAAACAGAGTGGTTGTGTGCCCTCTCCTTTCCGTCTCTGCTAACCCCTGCCAAGCCACACAAATCACAAACATACTGAGACTATGTGTACCAACCAACCGCAGGGCCAAACACACACACAAACACACACACACACAAACCAATAGAAACAAACCTAGGATATACAAATATGCATTCACACACATATATGTTGCTGAGTAGAGGGCGGATAGCCAAGATGTATGCAACTACAACTTTTAGCGATAAAGAGCAAGATGCGTAACCTATTTATTTTCCACCAGTATCGTGAGAAAATTGATGCTAACACTTAACAATAAGGTTACATTAATTAACCATTAACATTAGTGAATGTACTTATAATCATTAACTAACAGCGAGTTAACAGTAAAGTTTTCATTTATTAATGGTGTGTATATAATATTATATGGTTAGAGTTAGGGGGTAGACTCTCAGACCCCCTTCCCCAAATTGTTAAGAAATCATCTTTAAATGTGTCAATAAACACAACAAATAAACAACTTAGAACTTAAAACTCTACATTAAGTAAAGTACAACAAATGTACATGCTTGTCAACAGTCAAAACACCCTCCTCCTGAACTGGAGGGAAAATCTCCAGTGTCTTCTTTGTTTTTCTTCTCCTCTGTTGGTGTGGCTTGTGGCATGCTAGCTCAGATGTCATTAGCAACTAGCAACACCACCATTGATCATCCACAGGCGCATGAGAGCGGGAGGAGAGCGGGATGGAGGCAGAAGAGAGGGAGAGTGTGAGAGAGAGTGTGAGGGAGAGGGGTAAAGGTATGGGGACAGCATGTTCATTACCAAAACGCTGTCAGGAACTCCTCCCCGTGAGCGCTAGCTAGCTGGATGACACTCATTGATCTTCCAGTCACCACCCTAATTAGCATGCTGTTAGCGCTGTGCGAATGAAAAACATCAGCACACAGTCTAGCGTACGTTCACGCAACTCTCTGGCTGAGCAAGCTGATACCCCGAGCATCCCTCTCAGCAAATCTGCTCAGCGACAAAACTCCTGGCCATCTGTCAAAACTTTTAGAGAGATAATTTGGTTTGTCAGTGGTTAAATGGTGAATGAAATGTATTCCTATAGAGGGATTTTGTAGCTACTGCAGACACTCCAGGCACTTTATGCCACCGTGACTCACATTTACAACGTGCCGATGTAAAGCTTTCAAACTGGCAAACCATCTTGTGAGAGTGGTTAAGACCAGCTTTACCCCCTGAGCTAGCAAAGCTTTGACCTTTGACCCTAGCACTGTTTTACATCCAAGCTACCATGGCTTTGAACTGCTTCAATTGAGGGAAAGTTATTAGCTACATCCTTTCAGTAGTTCCGTTCTCTTCTTATGAGTACATTTCTAGAGACGGACACAGGTGCTGTAGGTCTTGGACCCAAAAGCAAAGACAACCCATCCATTGCCAATTTGGTCTGACAAATTGGCAATGGACATTAGGAAAATGTTACTTTTAACTCCAGTAGAAGTAACCAAATACACTTATTATACCATTTTCGGCTTCTAAGGCCCCGTCCACACGAAGCCGAAACGGGCGAAACCGTTCCGGTTTCAATCTATCCGGTTTCGGAGTATCTCTGTAAAGACGGAGTCAAGCGAAAGCGGGTAGATCTGTAGAAACGCTGTAGTACACATGCCAGGCCCATAAGGGGCGCTGCTTCTGCTACAGAAATCCAGAAGAAAATTTAATAAGAAGAGGCGAGCATGCACATAAAGGCTGCCCCCCGAACCACTAACAACACAAACAAACAGTCAGTCAACAGTCTCAATAAATAATGGCTTAGCAACCCAACAAGGGACTTGATCTGCTGCAGAACGATTACAAGGCTATAGTCCACCATCATCTTTGTTTTTGTGAGTTCTGAGACGCCAATGACTGAGTGTCATTGGCTGGAGGGTCGAGGGGTGGGGCGATGACGTCATTGTTTACGGTTTCAGTCGGTTTCAGGCGTCCACACGAATCCAAAACGAAACCGGGTCGATTTGAAACCACCTCCGAGGGTGGTTTCAGAAGTTTACGGTTTCGGTCAGCGGATTCGCCGGCTTCGTGTGGACGGAAGGCCGAACCGTACAAGACCTTTGCGGTTTCGCCACGAAATCGGCTTTGTGTGGACGGGGCCTAAGTCAGGGTAGGCACAGGAAATGATCAGACAGAAGAGAAAATCTGGTATATGTGACTTTTGTGTGCCTGTAATAAGCCCGTCCAATCATTTAACGAGGCCTGAATGAAACGACTGGCCTACCTGTCCGTCTGCCTAACGACTCACTCGATTGGCCTACCTGTCCGTCTGCCTATCGACTCCCTCGGCAAGTGATTCCTCCACAAGGCTCGGCAGACCTATTGCTAAAGCTAGCCAAAAGTCATGTGTTTGGGGTGAGGGGCTTTGGCGCTAGGCCTGAAGGGATTGGTGGGATGTTTTTCTCTTGGATAGGCCTTATTTCAAAATCTAGTTTAATCTGCCTGTTTTCTCCAAGTTGCCTACCATAGCTTTAAGTAAAAAATAGACAAGAAGAAAAGGGTTGAGAACCGGATGAAGACCGTAAGTTGACTAGCGTGTATCTTTTCTGTAGTGAAATGTACTTTTTTTTCTTTTTTCGCTGCCTCTAATACGCTTTGCCTTTACTTGACGCTGCAGTCAGATTGACTTTTGAGTTCTGTCAAAAAACCCTGTAGATAAAAGAATCCTTTGAACAAAATATAAAAACGCAGTCAAAGCAATGAGCCTTTCAGCAGGCACCGCACCAGCGACTGACGAAAACCACATCAAACAATACAATTTATAGTGAATAGGACTTAGTCTATGACTAATTGGGCCTTCCTGGAAACTGAACTTGTAACACCAGTATCAGTAGCCTAAATACAACGTTTTAGCCATTAACCGGCCTTCCATTGACTTTAGTCCATTATTTACGTTTTAGCATATGTTTCATCTAAAGAAAGTGGATGTTAATTCAAATAAAGGTCATTAAGGAGCAGGCAGGTGTTGAGCGTCTCTTGCTCAAGGATACAGTCTACAGGTAGACTGCAGAGATTGCTGAACCCAGAACCTTCCAATTTGAAGTCAAACACCTATAAGCACACTATCTCGCCCTGACTGGATTTTAAGTTTCACACCGGCTCTCCATCATGTGTTTCCAAGTTCTTACTAGAAGCTGGTTGAAGGCAGGCTGTTCATGCCCCGCCCGTCAGCCACTGATTTGAGCTGTTGGCCTGGAGGAAATGCTGTCTTACTCAAAACTTAAAATACATTTCTGCTGTAGTCCAAGACCTTTGTAACAGAAACTTATCCGACAGGCCTTTAGTTTGTAGTTTTTACGTGTGATTTTGATTGTAAAATCGTGGAGGAAATTATCTGTTTTTATGTGGATCATACGCGTTAAGAATTGTAGTTATGATAAATTTTGACTTTTAGGAAAAGGATATACCATAAAATAAAAAAGGGCTGAGTACTATGAAGACCATAAGAAGACTAGCGGGCATCTTTTCTAATAAAATGTCAAAAAATGTCGCTGCCTCTAATGCGCTTTGCCTTTACGTGACGCTGCAGTCAGAGGACTTTGAGTTCTGTCAAAAACCCTGTAGATAAAAGAGCTCTTTGAAAAAAACAGTCAAAGAAATGAGCTGGCCCGAGCCAGTGCCTGACGAAAATCACATCAAACAATAACATTTTCCTCTTTTTTTTTGATAGTGATTAGACCTTAGTCTCTGACAGACACTTAAATAATCGTCAAAGTCATAAGAAAGCATATCCCGCTCTTTTCACATAATGAAAGGATATGATGAAAACATCTATGGTGTCCACGGAGCCACGTGTTGGTGTTTTGGAGGGGAGAAAAAGGTTTCAAAGAGAATGCTAAGCTAATGGAGCAATGCTTTCATTCTGAATTAACTCAAAGAGAGAGAGAGAGAGAGAGAGAGAGAGAGAGAGAGAGAGAGAGAGAGAGAGAGAGAGAGAGAGAGAGAGAGAGAGAGAGAGACATCTATATAATATATTATAGTTGCGTTATATTAACATTGGAATCATGCAACCCCTTCTATCGGTGCATCCATCTGCTTATGACAGAGCTACAGGTTTTGTATTCTGGGTTCTATGTTCTTTATATTTGATCTATGTTGTATATCCATAGATCTGTTTCAGAGATCTATGGATATACAGAGATGTGTTTCAGAGATTGGGTATGATGTCGGTTAGGGTTAGGGTTAGGGTTAGGGGGGATCCAGGGGGCGGATCACATTCCAACAGCATGCAGGTCTGAAGAGCGCTGGCAATCAAACCAGATTCCTGGCGTTTCAAGTCAGCGATGATACAAACTGCTCCACTGTGCTGGAACACATACTAGACCCCACTCTGTTGTTGTTGAGTGTGAACTTTGATTGATTGGTTAGTGGTCGTCGTACTGCTGCTTTCTTCCTGGCCATAGCTGGTTTCCTGGAGACCACAGCCATGGTCCTCCCAGCAGCCAGCAATGTTTCCAGCATGCATCCATCTTAGCCGAACCGCTGTTATTCTAACTCCACCAAAAGAAACAAAACATGCTTTATTTTATTTTACAAGATATATGATTCAGATCAAAAAGTGTGGTTTTTCTTTTCTTCTTCTTCTTCCCTTCATGGACAACCAGAGGAAGGAGCCGGAGGAACACGTACCGGAGAACACCCTCTCCAGTAGCTAGCCTGCAATCGCTGCCCAACTATCCGTCTCGGGGAAAAGCAAACTGCACTCCTCCTCCCCACCAACCACACCCAGGCGGAGAGCAGCCATTAGTCATGTCCTAACAGCCTGTAATGGAATTTGCTGCGGATGAGCAAAAGTTGTCAGGAGTGGCCGTGTAGATTCAGTGGGCGAGCGGGGGCTGGCTGACAGCCCGGCTAACAGAAAGTGACGAGGGGGCCTGCAAATTAAAGGCATAAAAAAAATGCCCCGTCCCCCCCCGGCTCGCTGCACCCCCCACTCGCCCCAACACCGCCGTTTCGCTTCGTAACAATCGTGATTCCTCATTTTAATTATACGCGCCAGGAAGTATGTTTACTCGCAGAGGAGACGGACGGAAATACAGATGTAGGCCTGCGGTTGTGCCGTAGATCTGAGCCTTTTGATGAATCTGCCAGTGGATCTTCAAGAAGACTCTGAGGGGGTTTTCACAGAAGAAAGTGTTTAGCTAGCGGGTTCATCCTTTATGGAGTGGTGGTAGTATTAACCCCCACACCAGGCATAATAATACAGTGGCGCAGTGGACCTCCTCAATGGTAAAGCATAATGAGGAGAAGGATAATGGCCACTTTTCTAAATTAAATTGATAATAAAGCAACTGAAGAAATATGAGTTTCTTCTAGCCAGGCATGGCCCAGGACCCCCTAGAGGTTTACAGTGCTCAGGGTCTTTACACACACACACACACACGCACACGCACACGCACACACACACGCACACACACACACACACACACACACACACACACGCACACACACACGCACACGCACACGCACGCACACACACACACACGCACACGCACACACACACACACAATAAAAAATGCACACACTTAAATCCGCATACATTTTCCAGTTTGTGTGAGGGGAGTTCATTCATAAGTTAATGTCAGACAATTATGAGAATTGGGACTTTTTTGCGTACCACATGCAATATTCGTTTTTTAATTCCATGCATCTTATGCATGGTATGTTTTCACACATTTTAATTGAACCACTCTATGCCGTTTTTCCTGTCAAATACAAAATAGGAAATGATTTCAAGTTGTATAAGTGGAACAAAATCCACATGTCTGATAATCAATTATTTTTTTTCAATTTTTATTTTTAACATTTATTGTAATTCACTCGGGGGCCTCACATCAGAGGCCATTTTACGCTGAACGCTGAGTAATTTCATTAAATAACTAAAAATAAATAAATATATGCCATTCAGTGGACGCTTTTATCCAAAGCGCCTCATAATTCCATGAGTGCATATATTTTTAGCATGGGTGGCGCCAGTGGAAATTGAATCCCTAATCCAGGCAGTGTTTAATGCACATGGGGGTGTGTTTGTGTTTGTTTAATGCACATGGGGGTGTGTTTGTGTTTGTTTAATGCACATGGGGGTGTGTTTGTGTTTGTTTAATGCTCATGTGGGTGTGGGTGTGTTTGTGCATAAGTATGCGTGTGTCAGGTCAATTCTATATAAAGTTTGGAATGAGCAGTGTACTTTCCCATGGGGCGGGGTTAGGACTGTGTGCCACAGTGATAGTCAACACCACCATCTTTGACCTAATGGCGACTTGCGAGGTGAACCCAACAGCGTTAGAACAGACACCGGATAAAACTGGAGCGCTGCCTCTCAGATGAGAGGCAGCGGAAAAGGATCTCACGCATTGTTTCACTTGAACTGAACAGACGATCTGAGGGATTTCTCCCACCAACGGTCTCCGTCCACTGTTGGATCCAAGGATGAATCACCCGCAAAGACAGCAAACAGGGGCCAACTATTGCAAACAGTGCAAGACCCGCCGCAGAAACCAGGGACACAGACACGCAGCAACGTCCCCACATTGTCCGGCGGCCCTCAGTCGGCCTGGTGTGTCAGGGCATTTTATACTAAAGAGGGACAAAGAGGGAAAGACATGGATTGGAAAGGAGCTGGGAGCTTGGAGCGAGGGGGGCGGGAGGGGGGGACGTGGTAGGGGGGTCCGTGGTAGGGGGGTCCGTGGGTTGAAAAGCACCTTTACACCGACTCTTTTATTCTAAGCCATCTCCTATTGACAGCCTGCTGCGATGGTGAATTGAAAGGGCATGATCTTTTCTGAAGGCAGACAGGGGATTGTTCTCTGTCTATTTCCAGAACGACATCAAGCCAATTAGCCCAGCAGAAGCTAAGCGGGTGCATGCTGGGAGATTTCGCAAGCAACGTCATCCTTTGTGTGCATGTGTGCGTTTATTTCTGTGAGTGGGGCCCTTCCACGCTTTAATGTTTGTTGTTGTGCTCGGACGTGGGCATGTTTCTTAAATGCAGGCATGTCGTGCGTGTGTGTTATTTGAGTGTCTTTTTGGTGGTTGAATGTGTTGGCTATAATCTATGTTTCTAGCTGTGTGTGTGTATGATTGTACATATGCCTGTTGGATTATTGCATGTGTGTATGTGTATGTGTATGTGATTGTGTGCCTGCTTATTGACTGCTTCCTATACATCTTGGCTGTGTTTGTTGCCGTGCATCAGACACCAACGTCTCTGGCTCTTCTCATAAGGAGGGTTAAATTAATCTTAAACTCGTTAGCCGACGTGTCCCCAGTGGCTCATAATTAGCATATAATAGACAGCATCTACCACACAGAGGGCCATAATTTAAGAATTAAGTGAATTTTCTTTTCCACCAGACATTGCTCACAGCCATGACTGGACAACTACAATTAACCTCATCTGCTAACGTTGCGTTTTTCATTGGCTCGATAAGCATTGGTCACATGACGCAGATGCACTTCCTGTACTGTGGATGGGCGGTCTCCCGATAGGTGCCACTAGACAGAAAAAAACACTTTTGAAATAGATTTTGTAAGGGAGAAAGAAATATACAATGAAGATGATATATATAGCGAAAGCAGCTTATATTGATTGCGATACTTTATTAATCAGCCTTAACCGTCCGTAGGCAGTCGTTTATAAAAGATAATGCAAAATGCATTATTTAGGCTGTAGGCCTATTTCAATATTTGCAATTATGGCCATAATATATGTACATAATTTGTAATACACTCAGGATGTAATTAGCTTAACTCACCCTTAAACAAAACATTATGCAGTGGTTAATTCATGGTTTCATTCGTTCCGTGGAATACTCTTTGGTCGTGGGGCCGGCTGCTGAGGGTGTTTTGCCCGCGAGCGTGAACAAGGCCAGGAGTCGCTCCATCGGTGCAAGCGGCGGCAAACGCTGTAGCGGGCGGAGATGAAATCGATCGGCTCTTCCTTAAGCGTTTCCATTTGACACGCTTTAGCCTCCCGTTTCCTCCTGCGTGGATACCCGCCGCCCTTCCGACTGTCGGCTGCGTCAGCATCAGCGCTGTTATTAAGCTGTCTGCTCCCGACTCGGCAGAACGCTGAGCGGTGTTTGTTTACTCCGCTGACTGCCGTGTACTGTGAGCACAGCACCCGTCTGAGGATCACTCTGCAGTGGTCTCAGACGGACCCCAGCTTTTGTTCTGCTGTGGTTCTAGTTGTGTTTTTCATATTTTCTGTTCTATTACTAGGGTTCCACCCCTGCTTTGACTGACAGTTCTGAAGCGGCAGGCCACCTCCTGGGGGAGGAGTGGCAGACGTTTGGCTGGGGAGCACACAGGGTCCCTTTCTCACATCACCAAACACACACCAAAAAACAACCCGTTATTATATACCAATCCACATGAATGAGTGTGTCCACACACACACACAAACAGACAGAGACACACGCACACACACACACACAGATCCATACACTGCATTTCCAGCCTGCTGCGCAGTGCCAAAGGACCTTTAAGGAAGGTGTCTGTGTGGTTTTGAACCAGGTTGCAGATGCTTTTGAACACAGCTGTGAGGATCGATCTCCTTCCACGTCCCGGGGGGGCACTCCGCTGTGTGGTTAGGTCACTGCCCCCAGCACCTACCCCTCACCCCCGCCCCCTTCCCATACACAAACACACACGCACCTTAACAGACAACATGAAACAGCAAAGGGATTACGCTTCTTTTTTCTCTCCTCTCAAAACGCTTTCCAGGTTTCTGGACCGCCTTGGTTTTCTCGGGTGTGAATAATATTGCCTTGTATTATGTGTGGCACAACCATAACACATTTTTGCTTATCAATTATAAAAAGCAGTTTAAAGCATATTGCATGTATCTAGGGATTCAAATCATAATCACAATATAAATTGCTCCAGAAAAAAAAAAGGCTTTACATTGCAGCTGCAAGGTTTTGTGGTTAAAGCAGTAATGCAGTTTTTACTATGCCAAGGGTTAATGATGTTGTTCAAAGAGCACATTTGACTTCCTCAGACTGAAGGGGTGACAGGTTCAATCCCCCCAGTAGCTTAATTTTAGAAGGCATGTTAGAAGGTGTTTTCATGCACGGTGGCCATGTTATTCACACGGTTGAAAGTGTTAGCGGTTCAATTCCCTGTTTTGCCCAAGGGGAAGAACGCAACAACATTGATTGGGTTTGTCACAAATCTACAAAGTATTCCGTGTTGTCTTTCAACTCAGCGCCATCAATAAATATGAGTGGCAGGTGGATCAGCCACTCATCTGCCATCGATTGGACAGGATGTTCTTCTACTGTGGTCATTATGACACGCCGGAGGTGGGCGGTCATTACTCTGCTGTCTGTGTGTGTGCGTGTCCCTGTGCATGTGTGTGCCTGGTTGTCTTCCTGTGTGTCTGCCTGTGTTTAATGTCATGTGCGCGCCTATGTTTGTGTGTGTCTGTGTGTGTGTGTCTGTGTGTGTGTAAAAGCGAGTGTAGTTGGATATCAGTCATTGTCTGCTGTCTTATCATGCAGGCAGGTCAATATGTCTTTGAATGCAAAGATGAATGAGGAAGATTGATTATGACATTGACTACAGGCCACTGTAAAACACACACACACACAAGGCCCAGAGCCATAAAGACGGCGGGATATAATGCAATTTATTCATGTGGTTGAAATCTGTCTGTCTGTCTGTCTGTCTGTCTGTCTGTCTGTCTGTCTGTCTGTCTGTCTGTCTGTCTGTCTGTCTGTCTGTCTGTCTGTCTGTCTGTCTGTCTGTCTGTCTGTCTGTCTGTCTGTCTGTCTCTCTCTCTCTCTCTCTCTCTCTCTCTCTCTCTCTCTCTCTCTCTCTCTCTCTCTCTCTCTCTCTCTCTCTCTCCCCCTCTCTCTCTCCCCCCCCTCTCTCTCTCTCTCTCTCTCTCTCTCTCCCCCTCTCTCCCCCTCTCTCTCTCTCTCTCTCTCTCTCTCTCTCTCTCTCTCTCTCTCTCTCTCTCTCTCTCTCTCTCTCTCTGGGGGGCTGAGGGGGTTGGTCCATGAGCTCAGAGTTGAGAGAAGGTACTCCGTGGCAGCCGACTGCTTCCTCAATGGCTTCATCTCATCTCACGGTAGTCGTTGTTGTGACTTAGCGCCCGGCAGGCGTGGAGAGAGTGATTATGAGCCATCTGAGGATGTTTATTAATGAGGCTGGCATGTCATGGTAATGCCATTCATTGGCACACACACCCCCACGTCTGCCCCGGACACAAAGAGTGGAAAAGAGGAGAAGGAGGAGGAAGGCACCTGGTGGACATCCATATTAATGCAAACCTCTGTCCTGTGTTCTCTTGCCATGAGCGAGGCGAAGCTCAGGTGTGGACAGGCCGCTCTCTGTCTCCCTTCCAGACACGCGTCTTCAAACTGTCCTCAACTAAGCAAAAACTTTCGTCTGATGCCTTGAGAGGTGTACAAGAGCTTCCAGTTTCTTCGTGTGGCGGAGGGTCTCAGGAAGTGCAGATGAATACGAACAGCTATTCCGATAATAACACTGAATACTCATTATGTACGTATGATCTTATATAGGAAAGAAGTCGTTGAACAATATATGCACACAAACAGACAAGATTCTGTGTACACTAGACGGTGCAAATGGTGAGCAACATAGCAACAATTGCTGTGCTGCATATGTTCTTCAATATCCCTGCTAATAACCATATTACTATATGGAGAGAAAGTAAAGTTGTACATCTTGTTGTCTTCATCAATGTAAAGAACCTTGGGATTATTGAAAGGCGCTGTAGGAATCCCATGTATTATTATTGTAAGTAGGAACAGTATTGTCATGATTTCACTTGTGCATCACTATGAAGCCACAGAATATGCTACTGTTGAACCTAAATTATCTTCATTAGGTTATTATTGTGACTAATAATGGACGTAATGCGCATATCCTCACACGCTGCCACAGACGTGGTAGGAGTTCAGAAAGCAGACATCACTGGCATAAGGCTGAACGTTTTATTGGAACTGTTGGAAATGTTTGTCTTTTCTTGTGTGAAGTCGTCGGTGAAGATGTGAATGGCATCTTCACTGTTTTTAAACATGTTTTAAGAGATTCACGTGCTCCTGTCTGGCTGGTTAGCCGTGATAGTCCGCAGCTGTGGCTCATAGGCTAATTGAGCCACACCCATTCTGGTGCTCTTTAAGAGGGCCAGAGTTTTAGGCCCCGTTTACACGAGGACGCTTGCGGGTGAAAACGACAAAATATTTAATCGGAAGTGCCTTTCGTTTAGACGGTGACGGCGTTTTTGGGGCATGAAAACGCATAAATCTGAAACCCTCCAGAGTGGAAAAGTTGAAAACCCTCCGCCGTAGCGTTTCCGTCTAAACTGCCAAGACGCAAAACACTGCTCAGATCTGCTCACGTCGCGTACGCGTTTACGTCACATACATGTGCCAGTACAAGGAAATAAACAAACATGTCAGATTATTTCCATGCGTCGGACCTTCAAGCTGCTCTGGCAGCTCTAACAAGCATACAGGAGTATTTCCACGAAATGTACAGGATATTTAGCGATAGTATTACTGAACAGAGAAGGATCTTTTTGTTTTTTGCGGCACGGATAAGAGAAGGAAGATTCTACGCATGCGCTCAGACATGGCGGTGTTGTGTGATAGTCTATCACAGCACCACCTAGCAGCCTGGCATGCATACCCAATCGAATTCCACACACTTTTGCGTCACCGTATCCACGCAGATTTTCTCCCGAAAACGCTAGTCTAAACGCGGAATAAAAAGTGAAGACGCAACGCCACTTCTGCGTCTTCTGTTCAGACCGTCATCGTGTAAACGTAGCCTTAGACTGGAGGGGCTGGAGTTGTGCAAGTGACTCGACAGGAGATATTGCCAAGCCTTGGCAGAACAGCAGTGGCGGAGGACATACTGCGAAGAGTGCAGTGTTTGGCCAAGAAGGAGGGATCTTTGAATGAAGATTGGCCGTCACCAGAGACTTTTTGAACTGTTTATTTAGCACAAATGACTTGCACAATATTTTACCTTTTTTATCTAATTCGCTTGTAACTGTGTTTACAAGCTTTAAAGAGGGGGAAGGTAATGTGAAGATGTGAATGGCATCTTCACTGTTTTTAAACATGTTTTAAAAGATTCATGTGCTCCTGTCTGGCTGGTTAGCCGTGATAGTCCGCAGCTGTGGCTCATAGGCTAATTGAGCCACACCCATTCTGGTGCTCTTTAAGAGGGCCAGAGTTTTAGACAGGGCTGGAGTTGTGCAAGTGACTCGACAGTTGTGCTGTGTTTTAAGTAAAGAGATGCATTTTAACAACAATGTGCGTGAAGAAAGCTCTTTTTCACATCGTCTAATTATTTGTGTTTTAAAACTGGGGTTCAGGTGTCGTTAACGATGGTGAACATAAAATGTTTGTATGGAAAATGCTCATTGTGTAAAGAAATGCATGCTGCTTCTCTACAGGCTGATGCAGCCTGTACGTAGATATTTTTTTAAAACAATCATTCAAAACCGTGCCATATACTTTTTATTAATTAAAATCACTTCACTAAAGATTAAACGTAATGCTGTCAGACTTGTCACACTGGTTGTATTTGCGTAGTTGGAAGATAGTATCAATAGTATACAATAAAATAATACTAATAGCAGTTCAGTACGGAACTAGCGCCCGGCAGAACCTCCCCTGCAATTCCTGTTACAACTGAATTGCGTTAAGTGCCTGCTGACAGACATATGGAAAACCTTCTGTTTGTCTTTTTCAAAAAATCACACACACACGCGCACACACACACACACGCACACTGAAACTTCGGGGGATGTATACGAAGACCGCAGTACACTTCATTATTTTCCGCCATTGATAGGGGCCTTGAGACATGTATGCAGGGAACACTTAGAAAAGAAGATCTATAGCTTTCTAAGAAAAGACATACACATACTTATGCCCGCTTTGGTGAAAATCCCCCCTCACACTCAAACATAAAACAACGATAAAAGAATCCCATTGGTGTTTGAGCAGAGGCCTTGCTGTGATTAGCCTGATATTAATTTATCAGATTCATGTTCCACATGGAGAAATATGTTGAACCCAAATAGGACATTTTACGATTTAACATTTACAACTTTGTGTTTGACAGAGTGAGTGAGTGTGTATATATGTGTGTGTGTGTGTGTGGTGTGTGTATGCATGTGTGTGTTTGTGCAGGGTTGTGTATAAATCAATATGTTGGGTGTGTGCATGTGTAAACGTTTGCACGTGAGTGGGCATGTATCTGTGTGTGTCCGTGCATGTATGTGTATCTGTTTCTCTCTGTGTTTGTGTGTGGGAATGGGCGGGGCGGTGCGGGGGGGGGGTGTCTGTCTATGCATGTGTATATGGGTGAATTTGCATCAGTGTCTCTGTGCGTATATGTGTATGTTGTCAGTCACATTTTTATTTTCTAATTTAAACCATCAAACTTGATGGAAAACGATGCAAGGCCAGACAGGAGAAACCGGCAAGAAGAAGCTTTAATTACCTATCAACCACAGAACATTTCACACTCACCACTTAATTATCTTTCCCGCTTTAACTTTTCTGTGCGTGTGTGCAGCATGTGTGTGATAAATGCCAGAACGTTCCATGTGAATGAATACGAGAAGTGGACTGTCACAGCCCCGCTTGGGTTCGATTCTCAGCTATGCCTGTTCAACCAATGACAGATGGGACCATGGGGAGAGAGAGAGGTCTAGATGAAAGGCCTTCAACAGGCAACAGAAAGATGTATTCATACAGCGGTTATTTAAACAACACAGGAGAACACATATGTTGAAGTTGCAATGTGATGTAACATTTCAACTGGCTCTGAGCTTAAATTAATCTGGACAAATCTAGAGTTAATGCTGATCGATAGTAATTTGAATAATGTTGTGATTAAAATCCCAGCCCATAATGCTGGCCAGCCCATGCCTCTCTCTTTGTTTAGAAGTATATTTTTCTGACCCAGTTTGCGTCACACAGTTGCACAGCCAGTTGGAGTTGACAGAACACCGTTATTGATTTTCTTTTATTGGGAAAGTCTCCCGCCTACTAACTGGGAGCGGATCAATCCTACGACTTGTGACTTTCACTCAAAGAGCCCCTATTATCAAATCATACTTCACGCCAGAATGTGGGACCTTCAAAAGGAGAACCATACCCAACACCACATTGGTTTGCAATAGAGCATCCCTCTAGCATGTTTCCAACATGCTAGAGGGATGCTAGAGCTTTGTTGCTAGAGCTTTGCTTGAAGGTGGGGTCAAGGGGTTTGGTTGTCAACATGACGTATAAATCTATGTACGGACATACCTATACATCAGTATCATCATACAATATCGTCATACATATCGTCATACAAGACAGAAAGGCTTGCATCCTTTTTATATCTGCTCAAGCCTATGTCTGTGCTTCGGGTAGCTACATTTTGAGTATTCAGATCCAGAAATCTAAAACTGCGTATTTCAACCAATCAAGACACGGTGTAAAGCTATGCATTACAATTGCCAGCCTGGCTGTATGTTTCCTGGCGGGATATATTTCCATGAGTATATGCAAGACACATAGACTTATACACTATAAATCCATGTTGCTCAAGGAGAAAACGGCAAATTCACGTAATCCATTCCATGAATGAATTGACGGGTGCTCAAGGACTGTGCGGCTGAACTAGCTCCAGTTTTCACCACCATCTTTAACCTGTCTCTGGCCTTATCCTGGGTCCCACGATGTCTCATGGCAGCAACAATAGTCCCGGTTCCCAAGAAACCGAATGTTGCAGGTCTGAACAACTACAGGCCTGTGGCAGTCACTCCTATCTTCGCAAAATGCTTTGAGAAACTGGTCATGAAACACATTAAGGCCTCCATACTGCCATCATTAGATCATGATCGGTTTGCTTACCAGAAGAACAGGTCAACAGAGGATGCCATTGCCTTTGTGTGACACACTCTACTAGAACATCTTGAGCACAGGAACACGTATGGGAGACTCCTTTTTGTTGACTTTAGTTCAGCCTTCAACACTATTCTGCCAAACAAGCTACACAGCAAACTACACAAACTCGGCCTGAACACCACATTATGCAACTGGATTTAGGACTTTCTAACCCACCGCACACAACATGTCAGGATTGGCAGGTCTCCCCCACCCTGCCCATGAACACCGGGGCCCCTCAGGGTTGCGTGCTCAGCCCACTTCTCTACACTCTTTTTACTCACGACTGCTGAACCTCTTCTCCATCTTCCCTCATAGTGAAATCTGCTGACGACACAACAGTACTTGGCCTCATCACAGGAAATGATGAGACCTCATACAGGAGGGAGGCCGAGAGACTGGTAGAGTGGTGCGGTGATCACAACCTGGTTCTCAACACCACCAAGACCAAGGAAGTGATCATCGATTTCCGCAGGGCCCGACACCTCAGCCACCCTCATTCGATACACTCACACATCACAATAACTATGGACCGGACGTATTGCTGCATTCTCATTCTCTTTCCTCTCACACATTGGAGCTATAACTGGACGGTTGACATTTCAACTGCACTAGCACTATTGCACTTTTGGGTTATTGTTATGTATTTATATACTATAGCATATGGGAGATCTATCTTTATAGTGGGTAATGTATGCCATCAGGTAATGGTGTGCCAGTGGTGGGGGTGATGCTCTAAACATAATTTCGTTTTTAACTCTGTTGAGGGGCAATAAATAAATCTAATCTAATCTAATCTTACAGCCGCAAGACACAGAACTCAGACCTACACAAGGGACCTGTGTTAAAGAATTGGAAGTGTAAAAAAACACAGGATAGAAAAGGATTTCATTGTGTCAGCATGCACACTGGCGTCAAAGCGGAGCTCTGAGGACCTGATATGGAACTGGAAAGACTTTTTACTCGTCTAAAATACCAGTATCTATTTGACTATTTATATATTTTAGCTTTGTCGTCAAAAGAACCTTTCAGTGAATTCAGATACAGGTCATTAATGACCAAGTGGGGCCAAGGGCATCTCGCTCAAGGATGCCAACAGGAAGGTTGAGAGCATTGTGGGTCGAACCAAGTGTCTGATCGGGTTGTGGGATTCTGTGTGCATATTTTTGTTTGTTATTATTATTATCTTTACATGTTTTTGGAAGAAACGTCAATGAGCAGGGTTTAAACCGGAAGTTGTGCTACCAAGAGGAAATGTAATAGGTTATAGTCTAAAATGTATTATTGTTGAAATGTATTCACCCATATCCTTGTATTTTTTCATTCCATAACCTTGTACAATAATTCTATCCTGGGCTTTAAACAGGCCTATTGTTAAGTTAACTTTTTCTGTACTTCATGAACTATATTGGTGTGTCCCCATCAACATCCCTAAAGGAATAGGAACTCACTAAATTGTTGGCTCAATCACTCTTCAGTACTAAACTAAATATGTCCAACCCTCTAGACGTGCACATCCAAACGTTGGCTTCGGGCACACCCTTACGCCCCGTGCCCACTACCTCCGTCAGTTGTCCGTTGCCCATTGACTTTGAATGGGGACGGTCGCGCAATGCATTGTGGATCCGTCCGTTGACTTGGAGCGTTCGCCACCGTCAAAAAGTTGAAAAATTTTCAACTTTTTCGGCCGCGACGGATCCGTCATCCAATCAGATCGCGTATGCAAATTTAAGCACTGTGACGCGACTCGGGCTCTGACGATACTGGAAAGCGGGAAAGCGGGTCATCTTGCCTCGCAACAATGGACGGATGGGGGAGTAGTCTTTGCAGATGCATCCGTCAGCCAATCAAATCGCTTCGCCGGGTTCTTCCCGCTTCTTCCTGCTTGTTGCGAGGCAAGATGACCCGCTTTCCCGCTTTCCAGTATCGTCAGAGCCCGAGTCGCGTCACAGTGCTTAAATTTGCATACGCGATCTGATTGGATGACGGAACCGTCGCTGCCGAAAAAGTTGAACATTTTTCAACTTTCTGACGGTGGCGAACGCTCCAACTGAACGGACGGATCCACAATGCATTGCGCGTCTGTCCCCATGCAAAGTCAATGGGCAACGGACAACTGACGGAGGCAGTGGGCACGGGGTGTTAGTGGGCATGGCTGTCATTCCCAATGCTCTGCCCTGTCTTTTGTGCATGTAGGAAAAGATAAGGACATACTAATGGGTTAAAACAATCTCAGAGCAACATTTTTCAACCGAGCGATCCAGGATTGAAATAAGCCGTAAAGAGAGATGTCGACTCCAGGTTATTGCCCTCATTACCTATGCTGGGAGGCTAGTTGTGGTTGTGGTTGTGGTCGTTTTTTTATCAAGACAAACACAATCCTCTTGGATGTCCCGTTGTGCTGTACTCTAAGGAGCTCCTACGCGTATCAGATGGAGTATTCCACATATAAACCAGGACCGATGGCGGCGGAGTGGGGAGACGAGGGTGGCCAACCCACAGACAGACCTGTCAATCTCCGTTCACAGGATGCCACAACTTGTCCCTTCACTCTCAAACACGCTTTTAGCACGTTGGACAATACGCGTGTGTCATTGGTGTGACTTAATTATCGTACAGGACAAAAGAAAACCAGACTGCTGCCACGTCGAAATGTAGTTCGCGAAGACGCACGCTGCCAAAAGGGAAAAAACCAGGGAAGGTGAGAAGTTTTGGGGATATAGTTTGCAAAACTTTGCATATATGCATGAACCTATTAACAAGACTGCACACTTATTTATGGCTTTGCCAACAGATTTCATCATTTGTGAATCATTTTGAGATATTAGCTTCCTCAAATTGAAGCATGAGCTGTTGAGCGCTTGAGGAGTTGGAAGTGTCAGTCCGTTGCAAAATGATCTGTAGCGGGCTTGTGTGTGTGTGTGCTTGCCTGGTGTGTGTGTATGTGTGTGTGTGTGTGTGTCTGTGTGTGTGTGTGTGTGGGTGTGTCTGTGTCTCTGTGTGTCTGTATGCCCGTATATTTGTGCGTAGCTGGGTGTGTGTGTGTGTGTGTGTGTGTGTATTTGTAGCTGTCTCTCAATGTGTGTATTTATGTGTGGAGCTGTGTGTGCGCTTGTTTGGTGTGTGTGTGTGTGTGTGTGTGTGTTTTTATGTGTGTGTCTGCGTGTGTGTAGCTGTCTGTGTGTGGGCTTGCTCGTCAGGTGAGATGGCCCTAATTGTCAAACCCCCGATGCCTTTTCCTTTACCGCCTGCTACTAAAGGCGGGATGCAGTTCAGTGCGTTAATCCTTCATAGAGAGAGAGAGAGAGAGAGAGAGAGAGAGAGAGAGAGAGAGAGAGAGAGAGAGAGAGAGAGAGAGAGAGAGAGAGAGAGAGAGAGAGAGAGAGAGAGAGAGAGAGAGAGAGAGAGAGACTTTTATTTTGGCGGAAGTAAGTTGTTGTGCTATTAAAAGACGATGGGATCTTTGGCTAGCAGTGTGATGAGAGTCCTGCATGCATGATACTGAGTACTAGGAACCAGCTTTTTTCCAGATCATTCATCACCTTTTACATTTGTAATTGTATCTGTTAATACCGTCCGGTACAGGTTGTACCAACCTCTGTGTGTTAGGGTTTGAAGGTTAGTGTGCCAGTAGACACAACAACTATATGCATTCATTCCTTGATAACATATTTGTGTATATAATATATATATCTTTGCCTGTGTAACTTTGCATTATCAACACCAACTGCCGCAAAATTAGAAACAGGAAATTAGACTTCCACAAGCCATGAAATTATGTAATGTTTCGCTCCATCTTATAAGTCGCAAGAACTGTGATGGAGGCTCTAGTCTTATAGTTATCGTTATCATTGTGTACAAAGTGTTGAAAATATTTTTGATATTTATTAATATGTATTTAACAGATTCTTTGTTGCAACAAACAGTTTGCTGGGACACATTGGCTGCGAGAAAGCTCAACAAATTTGTTGGCCTTTTGTCGCTATTTATCTCAGAAAAGGCACTACAAGACATTTGTAACTTTTTACCTAGAAGGCTGAACAGATTTTATGAATGATCCTGCTTGACTTTGAAATGTGTCATATTCCTTATTCTTTCACTTCCAATAGCATGATGAATAGTGAGAGATAGTGGCAGTGAAAATATTGAGCTAAAATTAGATTTTTCAACTCTCAGGAAAAATATTTGTTTCTGCATCTAGATTTAATAACAAAAGGTATAACCCAGACTTTCTGCCATCTGTTGCAAATGCGATACTAACAGTTGAGTCCATTGAACCCTGGCAGATGAGATGGATTTTCCCTGTGTATGAGCCCACGCCTGATATTTATATTAAAAAGAATGTGCTACCTCATTGTAAACCCATTTACTAAGGGATAGCTTAACTCAAAGCACCACCGCTGGCACAATATACACCTCGCAATGACACTTTCATGAAATAGCTCGCACTTTTGTACTCGGAGGAAAAATTATTTGTCGCTTCTATTATTTTATTTTTGTATTACCCGAGTCAAGATTTCCCGGACCACTTGGAGGTACGTGTACATTATACATAAATGTATGGAAAAAAATCCATCAAGTTATATCATTCATGCGAAGCAAAACGCTTGCCTTCAATTATTATGGCTAAAAAGAATGTGCCCTATTCATATAAAAGCATTGTTCCTGGCCTTGCACTTCATGATAAGTGTGGGGTTTATGATTTACCTGCATACGAAAAATAAATGGATTTATGAGGTCTCTTGAATCACAAAAACACAGTATTGCACGTTTTGAATCGCTTTTACAAATAAACTCAAAAGGAGTACTCTTTAATACATTTTTGTTACAGTACCAACAGCATATTGATTGTTGTCAAGAGTTTTCATCCATTAATAACATTTGACTGTTTTCTTCTTCCGGCAAAATAAAAATTCCGATTGAACAAACAACCCTTCAGTATGGTTGAGCAGTCCGATATAAAACAGCACAGAAAACAAAATCGAGCACGTGACTTCAAAGTAAACTATTGTAGGGAGAACAAAAGCCAGCTTCAAACACTTTAAAGTTAAGAGTATATCCGTCTTTAGCACAAACTACTACATCTGAACCAACGTAACCTAAGGCTTACTAAGAGCTCACCTGCTCAATCGATTTGTTTTCATTGATGGGTTACGTCCTATTAGCCCAAACAAACCACAACTTCACTCTCTCTCTCTCTCTCTCTCTCTCTCTCTCTCTCTCTCTCTCTCTCTCTCTCTCTCTCTCTCTCTCTCTCTCTCTCTCTCTCTCTCTCTCTCTCTCTCTCTCTCTGAGCCTGCTGGCGTTGATGCCATCCAGCCACGCAACAGCCAGACCCATTCAGTGCCTTCAACT
>NC_082391.1:198591-261091 GCF_031168955.1 Gadus macrocephalus | reverse complement strand
TGACCGGACTTCGTATCCAAACGCTTTGAAATTTGAAATCAATCATTTTCGCAATCAAGCACTTCCAGAACCGTGGTTTAGACGACCGCTGGTGGACCACTGGGCCTCATTCTGATAGAAATACCTTGGGATGTGAGTTTCTTCACCCGTGTATGTGGACTGAAACGCTTCTCACATCTGGACAATCGTCAAGGAGGCGTCATGTCAACACAGATGCTGATCCGATTACTGTGGGACATGATTAAGGTAGAAGTTTTGACATTCTTGCAGTAACCTGATTTCACATGATAGAGTTATTGGATTTCGTGGTTAGCTCAGCAGTCATGGCAATGTGTGACTGAAAGCACCACCAAATATTAGTGGTGTTTGTTTAAAATATGTGTTATTTCGTTGATGGAACCATTGCTGATTTTCTTGGGCGATAACTATGGCATTTTTTCATTTGGCTCCAAAAATATGATTTTGCCCACTTTAGCAGCCTGAAGCCTAGAAACCGGTGTCATCCAAATTACTATGAAAAATTCCGTAATTGCAAATAGCAATAAAATGATTTATCATCTGCAGAAATATAGTGATGTTTAACATTGAACGATGAGACATATGTACGGACACAGCTCAGCTTCCTAAGAAAAGTAATATGAATATGAATCATTAAGTAAAAGGTGCATGGTAGTCTTCTGGCTTGAACAACATCTTTGAGTCTTGCGTCTTTCTGTTGAAGTATCAGTGGCTTCAACTCAGAGCGGCGCTCGCATTCATAAGTAACATCAAATGATATCAAGCTATGTGTTGACATGACTGAGCTAAATTAATGTTTGGAAAAATCCAGGTGAGTTAATGGGGTTATGTTTACTTTGATTATGAGCTCAATTTGTTAAAATAATCACAGTAAAGTGTTTTACATATGAGTTCTGCTCGTCGCAAAATTGCCCTAACCCACATATAATTGAATTACTATTAGTGTACGAATACATTAACGTTTGTTGAATCTCAGGATCACTAGACGGAAGACTAAAATAAATGTTTTTGTTTCTTTCCAGCCAACCTTTTGAGCGTCTAATGAGAAGTGATTTTTACACAAGTAGCTATGCAATTTACTGATTGAATGCAGGAGACAATACACCCGGAGAGAGGTTAAAGGAGTGGCTCTGATCCGGATGAAGTCGCTGTGTAAGGAAACTTTTATTTTTATTTTAAAAGAGATTCTACAATAAAAATAACAACAATTATTTATGAATACTACATTTACATAAAATAACCTCAAAACTAGCATCTCCCTGGGAAGGACGACGCATCTCAATTAGTAGATTCAGCATGGGGACAACAGATGAACGTGAAGAGGACACACCCAGGGGACAATCTCTAAACCCTAAAACAGTGCAGAGCACCGGCATAGCGGAGCGGGGGGCTCTGAACAATGCCTGAGCACCATGCTGTGTCCTCAGATAGAAGATGCGATGGTATCAGACTAACGGCACCTACGTTTCAGTTCACCTCGTCGAGGGCGCCGATGTCGGGCTGAGCAGGTCCTGTTCTTGTGTCCTACGCGTAGACAAGGGGAGGGGGGCAGGAGTGTCATCTCTCTGCGGGAGGGGATGATGGAGAGTGCGACCCGACTCACATGGTGAGTAGGTCGCGTGTCCTGTGCGCTCGTGGTGTTTTCGGCCGCTGTGAGGGCAAGAGGCATAGGGTGATAGATGGAGTACGAGACAAAGAGAGAGGGAGCAAGGAAACATAAGGGAGACGGAGAGGGAACAAAACAAAGAAATGATGTGGAAGAAAGAGCAGAAGAGGTAAATATATACACACATGTTTGTACACACTCAAGAATGTCAAGAAAGAACGAATGGGAGGGAGTGAATAAAAAAGCAAAGGAGGACAAAGCCAGAGATAGAAAATGACAAAGTTGAAGGAGGTTCTGTACACATACAGGAATACAGAGGGGAAAAAGAGAGCAATGGAATATATATATATATATATATATATATATATATACTGTATGTTATACACACATCATCCTTAACAGCTTCTCACTGAACCCTCACATCATGTGCCGAATAAAATATCAGCAGCCGAGCTCTTCTTGTGGGACCGTGGAGCAGGCACACCCGCAGCTCAGACGGAACATGGGGTGAAATCGATCATTTAACACATTTCCAGATATTAAATTCCAGAGACCGCAGAGTGGCAGGCAAGGGGACCACATGCGGCCCACTAGTTCTGCAATCCCCCCTGGTCTATGAACTGTGCCACTGCAGCAGGGCTTCCAGCAGAGAGAGAGAGAGAGAGAGAGAGAGAGAGAGAGAGAGAGAGAGAGAGAGAGAGAGAGAGAGAGAGAGAGAGAGAGAGAGAGAGAGAGAGAGAGAGAGAGAGAGAGAGAGAGAGAGAGAGACATTCCACACACACAGACATTCCACACACTACACACACTACACACACAAAGCCGTTTGGCCGTGCTAGGCGGGGGAGCAGAGGACCATTCCTGGATGGTCTGTCTGGGTGCCAGGGTGTGACGGCTCCATGCCCGTGGTCCCAGCAGGGGCGGGGGAAGGCCGACGCGGGCCAACTCAGTCCTGGCAGTCGTAGCCTGAACTGCGGGCAGCTAAACTCTGGGCCGCCTCCACGTGCCCGGTGGTGGCTCTGGTCGGGACCGGGGCTTCGGTGTGTTGACCGAGACACACCTCGACCCACGTCACGGGTACACATGAACGGCCAGAGGCAGACAGGGCTCCGGTCACGTTGCACGGCTCGCCTGGCTCCTGGACTCCCTCCATGTCTGCCTGTCCACCAGCTCCGGGTCCAGCAGGGGACGGTGGTCCAGAGTTGGTCCCTGCAGATGTGTCTCAGATCACATAACGTGACCAGGGGGCCTCGATGGAGATGGACACCGGCAACCCACCCATCTCACATTACAAACATAACGCGATAAATAATTCATCATGTATATATAATACACGAAAATGGCCCACAACCATCTCTCCGGCTACCGGAGAGCAGAGGAGAAGCACCACTCGTCTGCCTCTCTCTGCTCTCTGCTCTCTCTACCCCTCCCCCCTTCTCTTCTGCCCATCCCTCTCCCCCTCGCTCAATCTGCCCCAGTCTCTCCCACTGAGACCTCTCTGTATCTCTCTCCCTCCCTCTCTCTCGTGTTGGCCAGGCCTGCAGGGGGTCCCGGGTGGCATCAAAGATTTAGGTCAGCCGAGGGCCTGCTTCTCCGCCATCCAGCGCTGTTCTCACGTGAGATTAAAGCGCCCTGGGCCAACTCTCACCCGGAGCTGGGAGCTCGGCAGTGTAAGCTGACGCCCACCCCTCTCGTCTGTCTGTCTGTCTGGCTGGCTGGCTGGCTGGCTGGCTGGCTGGCTGTCTGTCTGTCTGGCTGGCTGGCTGGCTGGCTGTCTGTCTGTCTGGCTGTCTGTCCGTCTGCCTGTCTGTCCTTTTGGCTGGCTGGCGTGATCTGTCGGTATGTCCGTCCGTCTGTCTGTCTCTCTATCGTCGTCTGGTCTGGTGTGGTGTCTGTCTGTCTGTCTAGGTCTGGTCTCTGTTTGTCAGTCTGTCTTCCTCTCTGTGGTGCTATGGTGTCTGACTGTCTGTCTGCTGTCAGTCTGTCTTCCTCTCTGTGGTGCTATGGTGTCTGTCTGCTGTGGCCTGGCCTCTCTCCCGCTCCAGAGAAGCCAGCCTGATCATCTCGCTGATGATCAGGCTGAGGATCAGCCTCCGCGCGCCCAGCACAGCGCTCAACGTGTTTTCAAATCCTGATGGATCCTCTTTTGAATCCTTTTCCTTTCCTTTTTCCTTCTTTTGAAATTTGCATTGGCTTCCATGGCTGTATGGACTGACATGTAGCATGGGACCCCGGCTCAGAATCATAGGCCTCTTGCCTACATGCTTGGAGCATGCATGTGTTGACACCGTGAACAGACCCCTTTATTCTTTATACTCATCATTCTATCATTTTAGTTCCTCCCCTCTATATTTTAGGGTGATCTTTTGTTTAAAAAGCGCCCAGCTTCCTTACTAATCATACTTGCCTCCCCTGACCATAAATGTTCCTTCCAACATCTTCCAGGTCTCTTCCTGGGCCACAGCAGAAATGAGCTGGATTGGTTCCCGTGCCTCGTTGCCATGGCGATAAATACATCTCTTGCGCCGTGAAAGGTCCCTGATCAGCAAGAAGAGAATACGCACATATCTTTATCTCCGTCTCTTGCCCATTTTCTCTCTACATTCCGCTTTCTAGATCTCTTGATCTCTCTCCTTCCCCCCCCTCAGCTTACTAGTTCATCCACAAATGATCCGTCAGTAGTCTCAGAGCCACAGTAATGAACGCGCAGTCGACAGTAAACAACATTGTTTCTACTGGGAGTTTCAAAAGAGCTGAATTTGCGTCAGGGTTCTCTTCAACAGCTCTCAAAGAAGAGGTTGGCGCCCATGTTTTGCTCTGTGTGAAACCATTCTTGTATGAACAGAATGATGATTCAGAATCCCCATCAGCATTCACTGGGAATCGGAATGATTGGGAAGTTTATTAGAGCACATAAAGATTTGATTTAATGAGTGCGAACTCACATGTATTTTTTATTCCGCTCTTAAACATTGCAGGAAGCCTGGGATGTAACGTTAATTGGAGCCCAAACAATATGGGAGATGTTAAACAGAATAGCAGCTCTATATGTATGCAAATCTTTTTTTTTTTTACAGCATTTAATGAGGCTATCAAAACATACAAATCTGATGCTTAAAGACTTAATTAAGACTCCACTGAATATGCCTTGAACTGTTGTGGGCACGCTGAGGGATGGTGAATTCATAAAGGGGGCACATCGGGGTCCGCAGGGCAAACAGACTGTGTGTAATGATGGCGAGATCCTGAAGCCACTATAATTATGATCAATCCATGAATCCACTGTGCATCACTTCTGGCCAGGTACATCGTGATTCTTAGAAGGCAGAGCAGCACCTCAGGAAGACATAACATATGGTGCTTGATCCACCACCAAGTCCCGCTATACTGTGTTTTACTTACATTTTATATCGTGTTTTCTACACATTTGGTACTATTCCTTGTTTTCCAATAAACAGATATTTGTCAGAATTAGATTTTGTTAAACGTCTCGAGTTTTTTTGCAACTTAATTCGAATTGTGGTATGATGTGTTCTTGTCAATTATTTTCATTTTTTTCTTAATGCCTTTAATGGCAATTATAAATTAATTTTGCCCAGAAAATTGATAGCTTGAAATTGTCCCTGTAGCATGAAGCAAATGAAGTCTAGCAAATGTGGGTATTGTGTGAGCACATAAACATAATTTCCAGAGCCTCTCTTGTCCTCATGATTGGACCCCTTTGAAGAGCTCCTTGATTTGAAGTAGCCCAATTCCATTGGACCATAGCCAATCCCAAGCCCCTCATTGGTGGATTGATGCCAGTCAACAGCAAATGGCACGCCGTCAATTCTACAACACCGTGGCTTCTGCCAATGAGCTGGCTGAACATGTCAAATGTAAAAATCCACAAATACTTTGCATATCCAGGAATGCAAAATAGTGTTCAACATTCTCTAGCCGCGCAAACTCAAGTAGGAAAAATGAGACCTCAGGACTCAAAACTTAAGTCTTTGAAGTCCAACTTGTTGCAGACAGATGGCCAATATGAGGACATGCAATATTCCTAGAACAAAAGACCACAGGGTTAAATTATGAATATTCCTTTGTTTTAGAATAACGCAATGTATTGTAAAAAAGCAGTCAGGACGCTTCAAGGCAGGGTCATTCTGGTGAGAAGACCCATCAGAAGACATCTGACGAAGCCTGCTCCTGAAATGTTTTCAATATGTTCCTCTAATATTACTGGAGAATGATTTTGATGAAGTGTTGTGTAGCTGTGAGTAGGACATTCTGGGACTCCTAGCCCCAGTCTTTTGCCAGAATACATCTCTGTAAACGAAATGGAAAGTGTCAATGTTCTATCTGCACCATGGTGGTCACCCAAAAGTCAAGGTTGGTTCAATTGAAGTTGGGAAGAAAGGATGACAGTCTTTCAAAGACATTCAGTCAAACGGCAGATATCAGTCAGCCAGAAAAGTCTGCCAAACAGCCGGTTTCTCCTCTTCTACTGGTGAGGTCATCCCTGTCCCGAGGCCGATGTGACAGTCTTTCCAGTTTTGGAAGATCTGGCGAGGCCAAGTTAACCTCTCGACACTCACTCTGGGAGTGTGTGTCTGTGTCTGTGTCCGTGTGTGTGAGTGTGTCTATGTGTCCGTGTGTGCATGTGCAATTGTATGCGTGCTGGGGAGGCAGAAACAATCCTCATCTCTGTCCTTCTCAGATGTGCATTCTCCACCGATTGGTCACAGTGCCGATGTGAAGCGTCTCTCTCGGCGAATCAAATCCTCACTTTTCCATCAAAGTCGGGAAAAACATTGGCGAGCGCTCCAGCCGCCGCACGCCCGTGTTTTTCCATTCGCCGTGCCTCCGCAGCGCACATCACGTTCAGTTGCAAACAACCCGCACAATCTCTCCCTGATAAAATGGATTATTCATGTGCCCCCCCCCCCCCTCCACACACACACACTTATGTGACTCGCCACACAACCCGATAAGAGGAGCGGATAATGCAAAACACCACGGAGGCCGTAAGAGCCGTGAAGAGCCTCGAAACACATCTCTCTGCTTTCCCCACTCCGACGCGCCCGCCATACTCAGTGGAGCGCCGGATGGCACAGGGACCCCGCCGCCGCCGCCGCCGCCCCCAACGCCCCCGCGGCTGACGCTTCGATCGCGGCGTCTAAATTAACTACGTGTCTTGGAACTGCTCGGTTTCCTCTGCTCTCCCCCAGGTCTGCTGCCATAAAGCCCCCCCTCTCCTCCTCCTCCTCCAATTCATTTTCCCCATCGTCACTGACACAGGATTGAAAGCCTCGGCTCCCCGCCCGTCCTGCCACGCCCGCCCCGCCGCATCACAAACGTGAGTTAAATATGGCATTACGCCACGATAAGGCGACACTGTGTGTGTGTGCAAGCGGGGAGAAGAAGAGAATTGACGAGGCTGTGACAAAGGGAGAATGATTTGTGAGTCAGAGCGAGCCCCCACGGTCTCCTTTCCTCGCTGTTCATCGTCTCGGGGCAGGTGACCTCGTTGACATCATTTTGATGATGTCATGCTGTCATTCTTAATGACATCACCTGGTGGGCGGCGCCGGTGATTGGTGGAGTGGCCTTAGACCGAGGCTGAGGTCGGTGGTCGGTGGCGCCATGACACGTCTTTCTGTTCTCAGATCCGGCCCTCGTATTGACACTGGCTTCTCATTTCTTCTCACTTTACTCATTAAGGGTCAGCCACTGAACCGTGGGACGCCCTCCATTTTGGATCAGGGTGTGTGTGAGCACAGTCATTTCACCACTTTAATTACAACCAACTGAAACAGAGTGAACCAGAGAATAATCTTTTCCAGTTTATGGACTCAGGGTTTGTTCCCCAGAGGGTTAGGTCACACCAGACTTACATTTTGAGTGTGAGACGATTGTGGGGCTATGAACGACTACAGACAGAACGGCTAGCTGATATGGTCGGTGGCTAACACATGTGGCGCCCCAAGCTACGGGTTATGACTCATGATCCTCAGTGGGGCTGATACAGGGGCCACCCCCACTGGGAGCCCACTGTACGACCACCGCCTGAGGGCTCTGAAGGGTAACTCCAACCACACACACACACACGCACACACACATAATGAATCATGCAACAGAAACTTACACACACATTCTAACAAAGAGATGCACAGAGAAATAAATTGACACAGTAAGCACCTGCACATAGATCTACATGCACGTAGATGTAGACACTAACACAAACACACACACACACACACACACACACACATACACACAGTAAACAAATGTACATATATAAATATGTGCATTCCTACAACTAATAGCCAATGACAGAGCGGCGCACGCGGGCACAGCCAGGCTTCATGAGCAACGAGATGAATTCCACATCTTTCCCTGTTCCCATTGCCGTCAATTACTGACCAATTGCGTGCCGCTACATTTGGACAGCAGAAGGCAATTGAGCATCATTACCCCCCCCACCACTCCGACCCCCGACAACCATACAACTGGGAGGATCTGCAGAGGAAGGACCAGAGAGGGAGAGGGGGGGGGAGGCGCTAATTATCTTATAGAGAAGACAGCATAACAGGAAGTCCCAGGGCAGAATCAGAGTCTTGGCGTGGGGTCAGAGGTGGTAAGAACTGGTTTATGAGAGCCAGCTGGGATTTGGAGGTCTGTTGCTTCAAACTCAGCTGTCTTCTCTGTGATACAGCAGCACATAAAAGAAAGACGTTCAAGGCATAGCAATTGAGCCGATACAAATATGTGGATATTATTTTCACTTTGACATTACCAGAAACACACGCTGTTGAATAACGATAATCTCTCATGAGCCCTCCTTCCGTGCTCATGAACGTTATAATAAAAACCAATCTGCTTCAATGCTACCGTTCATTTCGCTAATGCTGAGTTGCTGCAGACAAACGCCAGAGAAACGGACACGGCCCCACATCTACAAAAAGTGTCTATGATTCTCGCATTTTCCTTCTAGCATCTCATTGCGTCTTGAAGCGTTCAAAGGAGGAGGGGGAGTGTGTGTGTGTGTGTGTGTGGGGGGGGGGGTCCTCATCTCCATTCTAATGACAGACAGTGTGTGTGTGTGTGTGTGGGGGGGGGGGTCCTCATCTCCATACAGACAGTGCTCCAGCCATCAGACATCTGCCCCGGTCTTCCAGGGGTTCCGTTGTGTCTGTATTGTCTCTCAGCAGCCCTGCTGGACCAGACTGTGTCCAGGGGGCCGGGGGGCCGGGGCCCCAGCTGCCCGGCTCGCACAGACGCTCGATTGTACACCGGAGGATGAAGAAGTGTTCAGCGGGATGGAATCTCGCTTTGTTGAGAAATCGAAGAAGAGATGTCGGGTCTGTTGCTGGTGGGCCTACGGGGGTGGGGGGGGGGCATGCAGGGAGATGGTGGGGGTGGAGGGGGTTGGAGGGTGGGGTTAGACCACCAACGGCAGTGCAGCTGATGCCTTGCTTGATGGATGAAGGGGGTGGGGGAAAGGAGAGGGGGGTGGGGGGAGATGAGCGATAGAGCCCCCCCACAGTGGGGGACGAGAGCCTGGCTAGCGCGTCGTGCCTCTTGGTGCAGAAGAAGAAGGTCGTGCAGTGGAGGCCGGATCCCTGCCAGGATTCACTCAGCCAATCACAGCTTCCCGCCAATTCTGATGAGTAGGTTGGTTATCTGGTTCTAGCAGAATCCTCTCAGTAAGGGGTAGGAGTGGGGGGTGTCCTCACCCCGGTTTGAGTCGGCCTGGTGGGACAGTAGGTAGGAGCAGCAACACGGTCCAATGCACTGCCCAGCTGCCGTCTGTGTGGAGAAGGATCCAGTGATGAAGATGACTATAAATAGACAAGAAACATCTCCTTCTAGCAAGAGGGGGTGACAAGTCGGTGGGGTCACCTTTGTGTTTCTGTATGTTATGTACTAATACTCGACTCATTCGACATTTATTAAAATTTAAAAACGTCTCGCTTAATCTAAGAGTGGCGACAGCTGGAGTATAATCAGCTCTCTCTGTGTGAACGGGATCCGCCGTACCAGGTTATGACGTACCAGGTTATGACGTACCAGGTTATGACGTACCAGGTTATGACGTACCAGGTTATGGGGTACCAGGTTATGACGTACCTGTCATGGTCTGTCGTGTTTTGGTGTGTTTCCCTCCTGTGTTGATTACTGTTCCCTCCCCTAATGTGTCTCAGCTGTTCCTCGTTGTGTTTGTTACTTAAGCCCTTGTCTTTCCTTTGTTCCTGGTGCTATCGTTCTGTTAAGAGGTTGAGGGTGCAGGCAGGCAGGCAGGACCCAGATGCAGACGGTTTAGCGAGAACAGCACTTTATTTAAGCCTAAAGGCTAAGGCAAGGAACCAGGGAACTCAGGTGACAACAGGGAACAGGGAACACGCAGGACGAACAACCACAATGACAGCACAAGTAACAAAGGAAAGACAAGGGCTTAAATAACAAACACAACGGGGAACAGCTGAGACACATTAGGGGAGGGAACAGTAATCAACACAGGAGGGAAACACACCAAAACACGACAGACCATGGCCGTTTCTCAATTCGCGTACTTGTGCGTGCTCGTGTGCTCATGGACTCGTGAAACGTCATCAGTCGTTGCCCGAGCACTGTTCCAATTCGAAGCACGCATCAAGCGAGTACTGTCGTAAAACCCGGAAGTGTTCTTGATGCGTGCTCGATCTCGCCGTTTCACCAAGCATGCATCGGAGGTGGCTCGTGTGTGCTTGCAATCGCTATAAATCCCAGGATGCATTTCGCACTCGCAGCAGTACGATGGCGGACAATATGGAGAAGACGCACAACTGTAGCTTAAGTTACTCTTAACTTATATATTTATATAATATAATAATAATAATAATAATAATGTAAGATAATATATAAATATATATATATAAAGTCGTGTGTGTATAGCTCATACACATGACAGGACACGCATATCTTTTCAATTTTTATTCATTCAGAATATTTACATACTATTTGACAATGAAAGAGGCTGGGATTTTGTTTTATATCATTTGTTTATATTGTTCAGTAGTATATGCCTAAATGAGGCCGTAGCACAGTTAACGACGAGCAGAGGTGGTGACGTCATCGAGTCCGCTGCTGTTCCAATTGCAGGTACGTACTCGCGTGCTCGCAAGTCTGTGCTTGAAGTACGGACTTGCCAAGTACGTGCTTGCAAGTCATCGAGTCCGTAGTACGCGTGCTAGGAATTGAGAAACGGCCCATGACAGTACCAGGTTATGAGGTACCAGGTTATGAGGTACCAGGTTATGACGTACCAGGTTATGACGTACCAGGTTATGACGTACCAGGTTATGAGGTACCAGGTTATGACGTACCAGGTTATGACGTACCAGGTTATGACGTACCAGGTTATGAGGTACCAGGTTATGACGTACCAGGTTATGACGTACCAGGTTATGACGTACCAGGTTATGAGAGAAATCCTGAAATACCACAACCTGGGGAGCATGCAGGCATCAATGTCTCAGTAGTGAACAATTTAAGCATACATTTTTTGTTTTGTATTTTTACATATATATTTTTTAATGATTTCATTTAATGTTTTTAATGTTTATATTAGTGGCAGTCACGTGCATTGTAGGTTTCAGCCAATAGAAGATCATGAAGTCACACCCACCGTCTACCTCTCAAATATCAGTCCCACACACGCACACATTCTCACACACACACACACACACACACACACACACACACACACACACACACACACACACACACACACACACACACGCACACTCGGAGTTAACCCCGCCTCCACTTCATCTGGAAAATAACAGCGCGTCAAGTGTTTTGAGAGTTTTACTAATAATAGTTCCTGAACAGTAACTTACTGGAGAGGGTTTCAGCAGGTACACGGTGCACCTCCCTTCCTCCCACCCACATCATGATGAAGAATAAAGAACAGCACTTAGACAATATAAGTACCGTCAGCCAGCATGCCTACATGCACATAATATCACTGCGGCGAAATAACGCCAAGTGCTTTGACCGCAAACACAGCCAATGGATCGCTGATAAAGTGTTTTTATTAGAGAAGTTCTAATTAGTAAATTGTTGATGATGTCATCCAATGTGACAAGCTGCAGAGCTATTGGTGCAGAATGTGTTTTCTTGTTATATTCGCAAGACTGAACTAATTGAATAGCAACTTAAAACAATAGTGTGCTCTGAAACATGTGGGTGTCGTTCGAGCACAAAATGCAATATGTTTTAATTGTGCTAAACAATCTGACATGCGTGCCAATTACTGTACTTAAATCGTGTTAAAGTTAAATAATTTAGTAAAATTATATACGCGCCGCAGCAAGGGTTTTACAGAGTCGTTTTGCCTCTTGTATAGAAACACAACAAACAAACACAAACACACAATGCAACACACATATACAAATAATTATATATATATATATATATATATATATATACGTATATATTGTGTTGTGCACTCTCATTGGTTCGGTTTGCCTTAATGCTTTTTTGTTGGCAGGTGGAATCACTGTAGGCTGTTTACTGATGCTATCCACATGCTCCCTGTCCAACGGGTGGGAAGCTATCGGCGGCTGCTGCCCGTTTCCATTACAGTCTGTGATTGCGTGGCCTGCAGGAGTTTATGAGCCATGCAGATGGAGAAATCTGCATATTGTTGCATATTGCCGAGCCTAATGGAAGCCTACACATGTATGTGGCAGTAAAAAGGAATGGATCGCACCCCCTCATCCCCCCACCTGCAACCCCTGCCCGCCCGATACGCCTCCAACGCCCTGAAGCATGTTGGTCCACTTTGGCTTATGTAGAGAGGGAGGTGGAGGAGTGGGAAGGGGAGAGGCGGGGGTGAGGAGCAACGGGAAGGAGAGAGGGTGAGCAAAAGAGAAGTGAAAGGAGATGGAAAGGACAGAGGAGAAGAGGATGACAAAGGAGAGGAGGGATTGGGAGAAGAGATAGAAGGGATGAGGAAAGGAGATAGAATAAAAGGAGAGAAGAAATTGGGAGGGAATGGGTGGAGGTGTGAGGTGGTGGAAAGGAGATGGGGAAGGCAATGAGGAGAGGGGGAGGAGAGATGGAGAGAGAAGAGGTGGGGGAGGCAAAGATGAGAGGAGAAGAGGAAGGACAAAGGGATAAGAAGAGACGAGGAGAGGAGGTGAAGATGAAGGGAACTGAAGGGAGTAGGACAGAGCACAGAGAAGGACGGTTGGTAGAGAGGAAATAGGATCTCTCTGAGACAAAACTTGCAGAAGACACACAGTGTGACTAATGTACCTTTCTGTTTCTACATAGTTCTCCAGGGGCTGCTGGAGCCCCCAGCTGTGTTTGGCTACCGAGGTAGACACCGACTATTTAACCCAACGCACACACACAATCTGTCTCAACGCCTAGCAATTTAACATCCAGCAGAATTGAAAGTATGCCGACTCTTGACTAAACACAAATTAGAATTGGCATTGAAGTAGCCAGTGTTTGGCTGTAAGTCTAGAACAAGTATTACATCCCTATGTTTGTGTAAGTTATGGATAGCCTTTCTGAGATAACTGAAAAGTGCTCTATTGAGTTTATTATTATTGCTATCAATACAATACAATAGTATGCTCAATACTAGTAACATTATTACTATTAACATTATATATGACATTCTAAACATATCATATCCTATTAATGAAATTGATATTAGCATCATTCTTAATTATAACATTCATGACTGTTGTACTGATCATTACTGTTAATATTGAATCAGTTGCGTTTCTGTGAGGCCAATGAGAGCCACATCAGAGAGGGGCCCACATGTGTTGTCTTCTTAGGAGGAGGGGGAGGAGGAGGAGGAGGAGGAGGAGGAGGGGAGAGGCTGGAGATGAGCAGAGGTTGGGGAGAGCTCTGTAATTATTTAGAGAAAAAGGTCAAGGCATTTTGAGCAGGCTTTTGTAATTGGCATTGTTTGCCGAACAAACAGAGCAGTCTTTTGTGAAATTGCGTTAGAAAGGTTACAGTTCTTTTCGACTGTGGATTAACTGGTAACTTAAAAAAAACCTGATGGCACACAGCCGCTCCTGTGTCAAGCTTGCCCCCACCCAGCCCGGCAGCGGCCATTTTTATAAAGCCTACAGCCTTGCCTCAGCGAGCAGAGCAAAAAGGCTTTACACGCAGCCCAAAGAGAAAGCCAATCTAAATCTTGTTTTTAAAAGAATATTTATATTAATATTTCCTCTTTTTATTAAATGGTAAAACCCGAAGACGAAGAATTAATGAATGGCTGTAACGTCGCTCTGAGGCACACTTTCCCCGCGCAGGTGTCACCTCCACACTCCTGTTAAAGCGTGCCTCCCTGCTCTCCGGCATACCTGCCGCCAACGCCGCGCTTAACGAGTCACGTAGAGATTGATAATTAGCATCTCTGACGCCTGGTCGCAGAGAGAGGAGCAAAAACAGGGAAGTGGAGGCGAAAATACGTGTTGAGACAATAGATGTGATAGCAAGGTGTTAATTTGGACTCCAGATGTGCCGGGATTGTACAAACACGTGTAATTACTGATAGGATTAATGTCGGAATAATGAGAGCGAAGAAACACACGCCAGCTCACCGGCTAAATGTGGCTGGTGGCTCGCTTTCCTTTTCTTTTCTTTTCTATTTTCGCTTTCATAGAAAAGTGAAGATACGCAAAGCATGTTGTTCTCCCAGGTCGAGATCAATACGACCGAATCCAGAGGGGCGGGTTTTATCTTTGTGTGTGTGTGTGTGTGTGTGTGTGTGTGTGTGTGTGTGTGTGTGTGTGTGTGTGTGTGTGTGTGTGTGTGTGTGTGTGTGTGTGTGTGTGTGTGTGTGTAATACATGATATGTTTGGGAGAAAGATGGATTGATATCTGGTGGATATCCAATGGAAGGTTAACCCGTGTGCGTGTGTTTGTGTGAGTGTGTCTGTGTCTGTGTCTGTGTCTGTGTCTGTGTCTGTGTCTGTGTCTGTGTGTGTGTGTGTGTGTGTGTGTGTGTGTGTGTGTGTGTGTGTGTGTGTGTGTGTGTGCGTGCGTTCGTGTTAGAGACAGAGCAGAGTGCCAGACCACTGGACGGTTAATGTGTGTGTGTGTGTGTGCGTTCGTGTTAGAGACAGAGCAGAGTGCCAGACCACTATGGACGGTTAATGTGTGTCCTGGTGCCTGTGTTTGTGGTGTTTGTGGTGTTTGTGGTGTTTGTGTGCGTGTTATGGAGTAAGTGGCTGTGTGCATGTGCGTGTGTCTGTGTGTGTGTGTGTACACGTTATGGAAGGTTAATGTGTGTGATTGAATAAAACAGGAAGAGCGCCTCCATCTGAAACACAATTAGTCCGACAGACAGATTTTTCTAGATTATTTTGTCATAAAAACACAACAGAAATGTCCTTCCGCCCTCCATTTTCATTTATTGGACTGTCATCCAGACCAATGCTTCCTTTTTGTCTTCATAACTGTCCTCCTGCGTCTCTCCATCTCTCAGTGTTATTTCAACCAACAAAAGGTTTTGTATATGAATTGATATATATCTATCTATCTATCTATCTATCTATATATATATATCTATATCTATATCTATTATATATATATATATATATATATATTATATATATATATATATATATATATATATATATATTAGAGCTGTCAAGCGATTAAAATATTTAATCGTGATTAATCGCATTAATGTCATAGTTAACTCACGATTAATCACGATTAATCGCAAATAATTTTTCTATGCTAAATATCCCTTGATTTTTTTGTCCCATAATGATTCTCATTTTAATTCTCTTATCAACATGGTAAAGTGCATCGGCTTGCCTTGTGCAAATTATTTTTTATTGATAACAACATTGGCATATACTGATCAAAACAGGACGATACAAAAAAAGAGCCTATAGTGCAATTAAACGACTGCTTTGAACAAATGTCATTTGAACATAGCAGTCAGGCTTCTGCTTCTTTGTTTTGAGCCAAAGAAAAAAAAATATATATATATTTTTTTTTAAATAAAATAATTGCGTTAATCGCGCGATAAATATTTTAACGCCGTTAAAATTGGTTTGCGTTAACGCCGTTAATAACGCGTTTAACTGACAGCTCTAATATATGATATATATATACATATATATATTATTAATTTATAAACAATAGACATTTTTTAAATATAATTCATTTTTTTACTGTATATATATACATAAGTATATATATATATATATTATTAGTTTATAAACATGATATATTTTGTAAATATATATATTTTTTCTGTGTATATTTTTATATATAGTTGTATTGTTATATTGTTATGTTTGATGTGTGAAATAAAATGTATGCATTAAAACATACAAATACATTGATAGAAAGATGTCATCCAAATGTTTTTTGTTGGGGGTTGAAAAGGGGGGGTGAAACTGAGGCTGCATAGGGGATCAAGAGATTCTCTGGGTTTAATGACAACAGCATTACAGCATTACCATAACCTAATCCCATGAGCTCTCAAATTACAAACACACACACACACACACACACACACACACACACACACACACATTCACAGACACAAACACTCACATATACACACAAAACACATAGAATTTCACTTATTCACCAAGTACGTAAACTCAACACACGCACACACACACACACACACACACACACACGCGCACACACACACACACACACGTGTGTGCGTGTGTACATGTGTGCATGCACTGAGCTTTGATCAAGGAAGAGGGAGTGAGTGAGTTTGAATAAGTTAGATAATGAGTGGGTATAAGAAAGAATGTATGAGCTGAAGTAAAGGTGAGAAAGACAGAGTGGCAGAGTGAGACGGATGGAGAGAGCAAAAGTGAGCAAGAAACATACGAGAGATTAGTAACATAAGAGAGAGAGAGGGAGAGAGATAGAAAGAGAGAGAGACAGACAGGGAGAGAGGGAGAGGGAGAGAGAGAGACAGAGAGAGAGAGAGAGAGAGAGAGAGAGAGAGAGAGAGAGACCTATAAGGGCTGAGCACTGAATCTAGCCATCTTCTTCTACTGACGACAGATAAGGACCCCAGAAGATACAAGGACACATCAAACCCATGCACACGCACGCACACACACACGCATAGACACCCACACCCAGATGCAACCATCTCTCCACAGGGAACACAGTAGCTGCTGAATCAGGACTTAAAAACAGTCGTGTCTTGTTCCTCCACAACTTTTAACAAAAGCTGACAGATTGCTGATTGGACCAGCAGATTGAAGGGACAAACTCATTTTTCTGTCTATTCTGCATTTTTTTCTCCCTCTCACAGTGCGCAGAAGAGGCGACGGGAAGCAGATGACGTGTGAGAGAGAAGGGATATTAAAAACCATGTAGCGCTGGAAACAGAGTGAGAGGTTGCGAAGATACACAAATTATCCAGGATCGAGTACAGTCGTCGTGCACCTCCAACACACACAAACGCACACACACAGAAACACACACACACACATACACAAACAAGTATCAATGTGACAAATAGGAAAATAAAAATACGTTTAAATAAAATACTTTTTTTAAAACGCCAATCCGATTGTCAGCCACATCACTCTTTAAAAAACCTATCCTGATCACTGCTGTGCGTGACAACTGCTTGAACTTGCAGTCTCAGCATGCCTCTTGTTCCAATAGATTGAACCAGGATGAAGCGGGGAAGGGACCAGGTATTGCAACAAGCCAACCCCCTGGTTGTCTCCACTGCCCTATTGTCAGTAGGTAGGCCTCAGCATGGATCAGAGCGCCGTGCCAAAGAGTCAACCAAACAACCGGACCGGACCCTCCAGGGCCACCGGGTCGGCCGAACACAGGCTGGCCTGGCTGTTGGGGAACACGGATTGCTTAGCGAGACTTAACACTCAATGCGCACTGGTCCGAGGTTTCAATCCCCTTGCCGTCCAGATCGACAACCTGCCTCCTGCCTCCGGAATAAACCACAAACTGGTGCGTTGTGGGTAGAGCACGGAGGGCAGTGAACTGCAATATTGCAGGCATGAACCGCTGTGAATGCTGACACGAGTCAGGCCAGAACACATAGCCAGTTCCCTTCTACTAAACTAGATGGAAAGGGAGGCTCGCTGTGTGTGTGTGCGTGCGTGCGTGCGTGCGTGCGTGCGTGCGTGCGTGCGTGCGTGCGTGCGTGCGTGCGTGCGTGCGTGCGTGCGTGCGTGCGTGCGTGCGTGCGTGCGTGCGTGCGTGCGTGCGTGCGTGCGTGCGTGCGTGCGTGCGTGCGTGCGTGCGTGCGTGCGTGGTCATGTGTGCCTGTCTATTTTCCTATGGTGCATGTGTGTGTATCTCTATCCCACTCTGCATTGCTTGTAGCGCATAGCTTGTGCCATGGTAGCATGTAACGTGTAGCATGGTAGTATTTAGCATGCAGCATGGCAGCGTGGCTCAGAGAGAGAAAGCATCACAGAGATTTTATTAAAAAGGAAATCCTCAGAAACGGCACACAACATGTTTAAGGGAAAAACATTGAAACTTCATAAAAGATGGACACACAATGGTGCATCCTTTTTTTATTGTGTGTGTCGGGATTAAAACCCCTACCCCCCTCGCCAGTCGACTGACCCCATCCCTACCCAGCACACCCCCACAGAGAGGATAAATCTGCCAGAGCCATAATCCCATTATAACATAATCACTCAAAGCATCTTCTTTACTTATGTTTCATTACGTCTCTTAACATTACAAGCTTTACAACCTATTAAGCATAAGTAATACCCATAAAGGGTAAAACCTACACACACGCACACACGCATACACACACACACACACACACACACACACACACATACACACACACACACACACACACACACACACACACAATCACACAGGCACCCTTTCCTTCAGCGTGAGTAGATTACATTGAGTCTGTGTTATCTGCGTTTTAAATCAAATAGCTCCTTTCCAGATGTTTAGGCTTATAAACCACATGATTATTGTTTTTTGATGTTGTTTTTATACCCATGTGGGTATAAATGAGCGCTATTAAAAATTTAGGTCGCCAAAAAATTTATCGTGAATTTACATTAAGTATAATGCTAAAAGGACACCGTAGGAATTACTTGGGGAATTATATATACAAATTGCTGATGGACGTGACATAATATAGACATTTTCAAAAGTAGTTGTAATGAACCAGATTCACCAGCGGTGGTGCTGTTCCTACGGTTAACTACTAAACAACTGTTGACGGATATAAATTAGGGGTGTGCATTGGCACTGCCCTCACGATTCGATTACGATTCACCAGGTAACGATTCGATTCAATTCGATTCTACGATGCATTGCGATGCATTGCGATGCATCAAAATTCTACTGCACACAATAAGGCACATTTTTTCACCGTCCAATCCCAAACCTACTGCAATTAAATGCCAGGCTTTGTCCTTTCTGACATTGTCCTTATAAAAAGGATGATTGATATATTTCATCAATTATTTTATGTTGCTCCACTTCGACAATCAGTCTCTCGTCGTCCATGGTGCCGACCCTCTGAGACCCTTTGATTGATTGACTGCTGACCTGGTGCCACCGGTCATGACGTAATAATGTTGATGTGAAGTTGTGATAGGCTACATGAGCTGAGTATTGTGTTTTATTTAGAAAATTGACCGGATGCTCTATGGCTTTTACTTTTTCACTTCCTGCCCGGCTCGATCTGCTCTGTTGAAATTGACGCGGTTCAGCAACGGCTCGCGTCAAAAATAGAAGTGCTACGGAATGGTAGCACTGCGGCGCGGCGAGCCGCTCCTGGGACGCTGCTGAGCCGGTGGAAAGGGTTTCATTGATTAGAGTGGCAGCGATCAGCAGCGGTGAACGCGGCGCAGCCGTTCCGCTAGTGTTGTTGTTGCTAGCTAGCGCCGCCGCTTAGCGTGTACTTCACAACTCTATTGTCCACTCGAGGCCCGAAAATAAACAGCGACATAATCGATTATGGCACGTTGCCGCATCGATGCTGAATCGTGCATGCCCCGCATTGCGATGCATCGCCAAATCGATTATTGTTAACACCCCTAATATAAATCCTCAACAATATTAAAGAGCAATGCGGATGTGAAAAGTGAGGGTCGCATTTCCCCAGATGCTACCGTTTAGCCGTTTACCTTTTCATGCACACATAGCACTAGGGCTGCAACAACGAATCGATAAAATCGATAGAAATCGATTACTGAAAGCGTTGGCAACGAATTTGGTCATCGATTCGTTGAGTCGCGCGATTAATACGTCACTCGTAGGCGCGGCACTGTTTACAGCCTGCCGCCGACAGGTTGGTTCATTCATGCACGCTGAACTATGATCTTATCTTATCAGCAATTAAAGCAAAAATACAAGTTATATTTCAAGGAATCTCGAAAATGGTAACGATCTCCTGTCATCTCAGAGAAATTAAGATGATTTAATTTATTTTTAACCGTTAGTATTTACCGGTTAAAGATCTTATCGGTTGACCGGTTAACCATGGACATCCCTTGTACACTGTATACATATAAATGTATATCAAACATTGCATGTTTTTTTTTTGTGTTATCCCAGTTATGTTTTCTTATTTTTTTGTCATTTAACATTACTTTTAATAGTTGCGGGACATTGGAGCAATAACCTGGTGTTTCAACACTTCAGTGTGCACTGTGAATTTGAAGTAATGTTCCGTTTTTGAATAAAGATGCGGCAATTACAAATGTTTTTTTTCGATTAATCGAAAAAATAATCGACCGATTAATCGATTATTAAAATAATCGTTAGTTGCAGCCCTACATAGCACCACACTACAAACAACCAGTTTAACTACACACCACAGTTTAATACACTCCATTTATTTACAACATGCTAGATAATTCACACATATATTTGTTTGTCAACTACCCTTCTGCCTCCGTCCGGCAAACTGGTCCATGGGGAACGCGTGCCGCATGGGAAGTTCATTTGGTTTGATAATGGCGGGGGTGGTGAGTTAGTGTTTGTAATTCTGAGTGTCGTTACGGTTGGTGTGATTTATTTATCAAAGATTGTTTGTGAGTGTGTGTGTGTGTGTATATATTTGTATGCATCGTTTGATGAACATATAGTGTTTGGGCTATTGTTCTGTGGGGTTTGATTGATCATGTTGTATTGATGCGTCACCTATCCCAGTGGGCTCTGATCGGTGGGCCTATTTAATGGGGAGACATGGTGAGGGAAAAGGGTCGGGCATTTGATATGGAACAGCTTGCCCAGAGGCCGTATTCTTTTGTGTGACTTTTTGTACTTTTTGGCAACGTAAATAAACCGGCACCATTTTTGCAGCCTCCAACTCTCCGAGCCGGCTCCTGCTTGGGTCCCGTCCCGCATGTGAGTTGGGGGTTCAGTACCTCTTTCTCACAGCGCAGTTATCTGGATAAAAAAACGTATAAATAAATATTACATCACACAAAACCAGTGGTATTCAAGCCCTTTTTCTCTGCGCTTGTCTTCCACGCAGACCAGTTGGCTCTGTTTGGCATCACGTAGGCTTTTATCACATAATTGATGAGCAAGAGTGGCAGTGTGCTGAGAAGAGTCTGGGAATCCTTTCAATGCAACGTCCAGCGCCCTCTCCCCCAGAAGCAGAGCCTGAAGAGGGAAGAGGTCCGCAGGGGGCAGCAGGGCTAATGAGCCTTCCTGATGATACCCTACCCCCCGCTCCTTGCACCTGGGAGTCTCCTCGGTGAACATAGCTGCCATTAAAATGTCTTCATATGAGATGAAAAGAGTCATGCCTCACTTTGAGAGATAAAACGACTAACCTTTTTTCCTTTTATTGGCCTGTCGACAGCAATATGTTGTGTTGGCAGACTTGACTCTAACCACTCTGGTGAATTAGGAACCAGGCCTCTATTTGAAGATGTTGGCAATTTTCAGCATTTCAATATGTAGGCCTACCTAATTAGGCTACAATAAAACACAGTTCTGTTACAGAATTAAATTGTGATTTGCGTTAATCACCCATGCAGTTGCAATATAAACTCCATATCATATTTCCCCTCACCTGTTTATTCTTTGCCTGACAGTGAACAACCCTGTCACCACCAGAGGACCAGATATCAGGAGTGTGCTTGGAGACCAAGGAAGGCTGGAGGGGTGGCCTAGAGTGACCTAGAGTGACATTCTCCCTTCAAAATCAACTTGAGTGTGCAGTCAGTCGAAGGTCCATTACTTACACAAAAGCTACCCAGAAATCAGTGTCGGAGGAATCCTCCAATATTGGAGCCACTCACTCTTTGTAATTATTTGATGACAAATTAAATGGGGCCATTTTTAGAGTGCAGTCATGCATATTAATTCATCTTGGAGAAGATGGGAGGTCTAGGGCGCAACTGGAAGTGCTGAGAAGGGCTGACTGTCGCCTCGATAAGAAATAATGAAACATACCTTGCCGTTTTAATGAGGAGCAATTTGGTGTTTATTACTGCCTGTTGTTTCCCATTCATTTTTAATCAACTGCTCCTTTATCAGGTTCTGCCACCACTAGTTGGTTTTTTTTCATTTGGTTCTTAAGTTGAAACTAATTTTGCACCTTTAACAAAACAGCAAGGGTGATTAAAGTGAATGACGGCCATTGAATGGTTGACTACAATGAAAGGCAGCAGGTACAGCAGCTTGTCTTGTCTTTTAATGAGACGTGGCAAAACTTTGATTTAAGTCAGGAGTTTCTCTAAAGTAAATACTTTAAAACATTCATTTAATTATGTGGAATGGAAAAGAAAAGGTGAAGAGAACACTGGTACCTGTCGAAACATTGAACATCAAAGAAAAGGTGAAGTGAACACTGGTACCAGGTACCAGTGGTAACACTGGTACCTGTCGAAACATTGAACATCAATGCAAGAAGTTTATGCTCCATTGATTCATTGCATCAGCGCCTTTTTTTCCAACAGGAACTAACTATAAAACACACACACACACGCACACGCACACGCGCACGCACGCACGCACGCACACACACACACACACACAGGGCCCTATCTTGCATCTGGCGCAATCGACCTTCTACACTGGCGCATGCGTCGTTGCTAGTTTGCAACTGGCGCAGAGCGTTCTTTCCCCCCCTGCGCCACGCGTCGGTAAATTAGAGAATGATCTTGCGCCCCAAGTGGTGTTTCGGCGAAAGGACGAGCCGTGTTCTGGCGCAAACGTTCCCTGGAGCTATTTTGCAGTTTCAGAAATCACACAAACCAGGAAATACATGGTTTAAAGTCAGTGTTGTTCAGATGCTATGTTAAGGGGGCATGCATAATGTTGCTTGTGCACCTTGCGTATACACTTTGCTTCTCTCATCTACCTAGCCACACATGCTTGGTAAATTATTTGGGAAAGAACAGCTGATACAGCGGTAATAAGTTGTACTTTTAAATCAATGCATCTGCAAACTCCGTACAGCAAACACATATGTTCTTGAGAGAGACATCGTGTACATGCCCATAACTTTTAGGATTGATGAGTATTTGATTGTGATGAAACATTGTTTTACCGCAAGTGAGTGTGGAGCACCGGGTCTGCTGGGGTGATGGGGTCTGATTGCGGACAGGTGTCTGCAATCTGACCCAATCAGGAAGTGGGTATTTATGTGCCTGCTTGTCTTTCAGTGAGGGTTGGAGAGAAAGAGAAGGAAGACGCTCTCTGCGAGCCAGAGAGAGCGTCGTAAGAGCACGAGACGGACGGACGGACGGACGGACGGACGGACGGACGGACGGACGGACGGACGGACGGACGGACGGAATGAACATTTTGTTCATGTGACATTGTGTTTGTTTGCTCAGAAGGGGAAATGAACAGGAATTCGCTCGATTTTTCACTGAAGAACTCTGTCCTGACTCTTCTGAACCCGTTAGAGTGTTAAAAATAATGAATGAATGTGGGCGCTTGTACGTGTAAAATAATTCATGAATGCGGGTGCGCGTGTGTGCGTCCATCTGTTTAAACACACACAAACTAAACACGTAACGTATAATAAAGTCCATAGCAATGTATATTTTAACGGGGGGACACATGCATATTAGGAGCACAAGTCGATAACGGCCACACACAGAAACACCCTCATGATCTGCAATGCTGAAACCACCGCAACAACTCCCATTCAACCAAATGATGGTAATTCTCAACAAAAGATTATGATAAACTGCAGACCAGACTATCTTCTCGCAAACTGGCAGAAATGTTTAGCACCTTATTTACACATTTGCGATGTTATTAAGAGAATAATAACCACACAAAAAACATCAATTCGTGGACTTTTTAGTGATTTGAATGAAGTCAGTGATGTTTCTTTACATCAGGCACCCCTTTTCTAGCGCTGCTGCTTTCAAACACATAATAGTAATGTTCAAAAATAAACCAACAGATTTGCAGTTAATTCAAAATTGACCATACATTCACTTTCTGGTATCTTCATAGTGACTTCATGTATATCCAACAATAGTTGGACCTTTAAAAAGTCATCAAAGTTCTTAGGTGAGTTGAGACTTTGTATCTCATTTTCACAGGCCTTATGGATGGGGACCTATGAGTCATGGCATGCAACGTAAAACAAACACTCAGTGCCCCTTCAACCCCCCGAGCAGTTCAACAGAATACAGAAGAATTGCGAGCCTAATCATATCTGCCAAACACCTTTGTTTGGTCTCATCCATATGAATGAGGGAGAGAGCTGCCAAAAATATCCTACTAAGAAATGCCAAAATCATGGAGCAATACCCACAAGTTTCACAATTGGTTAAAAACACTCTTTAGTGGAATGCGTCATTGGATTGGTTAATGCTGCTCATGCAAGATTTTTTAAACATGAAACTATCGGAAATATTTAGAAGCTATAACGAGTGGACCCTATTTGAAATCCAAAGCTCTCCCTCAGCAATTAGTGAGTGAAATGCACAATGAAGTTAATGGTTCTGGTTGGCTGCGTGCCTGTCTCTGTTTGAGACAATTTCTAATTTAGATGGCTCGAGGCTAATGTCTGACCAACCGGGGCATGTCCTTGATGATAAATCGGAGAATCCATCATGTCTCTCAATCACAGGTTTGTGAATGCAACACTTCTCAATGGCAGAGAAACATAGGCAGGGAGTTTTATTTTTATTTTGGGTTGCTTATCTTCTAAATCTTGCTCTCTGTTGCACTCTCTTTACAACTCAAATCGTCACGCCTGTAGCATCGAGACACACAATTCTAAATATGGGCCACAGAAATAAAGACAATTTATTCAACTGGTAATGTCATTCGGGGATGTCAGCAATAGGAGAAACATTTAATAATGTCCTTTAAGGAAGTAATTCAGCGATTGACCAAGTGAGTGTGTCCATTAAACTGTCAGCTGTGTCAGTTGTGAGTGCCAGAGCTGTCATTCTCACTGACAGCGATGAGTTTGTTCTGGGCTCATTGAAGAGGCCACACACAGTCCTCCTTCATTTTCCCTTTAAGCCTAGAGTAAGCCCAGAATTCTCCCTAGCATTCTTAGAGTCAGTTTTGCAGTATTGGAGCTAGCCTACAATTCTTTTAGTTTGCCTAACAAAAGCCCTGCTAACCTAGCATTGTCCCTGCTAGCATTCAGGTAGCATAGCATCCTCCTTGTCACGTACATTTATCCGAGCATTCTCTGTTAGACTCAAATAAGCCACACCTTCACCCAGGGAGCCTTGCATTGACCTTCCTAGACTGCTTTCAACCCTTCATTCTCATCCTTACTAGATCAAATAAGAATGTTATTAAATAGCAGTCTCAAACACCTGGTGATATTGTTTTCACTACACTGAGTATATGTAGGCTTTAACTGGAACCAGATTGCTGTGGGAAGGGACCATGAACAAGCTCTGCTGTTTGAAGTTGAACACTCTTCCACCTCCCTCTATTTGATTACAGCGAGAATATCAAAGACATTCAGCAACCACTGTGCATACATATTTGTTTTCATATCGTTGACACTACCGTGGCTTTGGTCTCACAAATACCAAAGTTCAATTCAATTTGGGTTTGTTTGTTACAAAGCTCTTAAATGGCTGGTCATGAAACTGTTTTGCACAGGCACACACATACACACTGAAAATTGTGTGTTGTATTTCTTACTATTTTGCCCGTTTTGTTAGCCATCCTAGGTGGTTCATAGGCTTTGATTATTTATTTTATAGTATTTTTAGTAAATATATCTAGATAATTTTTGGGGTAGGATTCAATTAGTGAAAAATGTAGGAACTGGAATTGTATTTACATTTTTTCCATTTAAAGCCAAACAAACAGGCATTTAAAAGTGGTTACAAAGTCCTTATCAGGGAGCAAAGAGTTTTTTAGGAAATTAAAAAAGGGTCTAATTGGAATTCCAGCTAATTAAATGTAATGTTTCATGATGTTGAAATCAGGCAGCCAGCTGCCTTTCTTTCAAACAAAAAATAATCATGGTTATTTTTAAAGCGCATGTATAATTTTCAACAAAATAAGTTCTAATGAGATGCTATGTGGTGTGAATTGAGAGATGGATGTATGCAGCATTTCTCAGGCAACGACCGAATATGATGTCGCCATTTCCATGGCTCTCTACAGAAAGAGATTTTTGTTTTACAAACTTAAAGCTTCTTGTGATGTGAAATTCTTATCATCTAACTTCAAATTAACTAACTTTAAATTAGCCACAGTGGAGAGTGAAGTACCAAACTATTAATACACATTGACTCATGGCCCAAAAGTTGAATAACTCAAATAAATAAACAGCAGCGCTGTCACCTAATTAAAAGTGCCACAGTGCAGCTGCGAAACAAAGGGCTGATATTTTAGTCGTCTGTTTTGTTTATAAAGCTGTGTTCTACAAGAGGGTAGAGTAATATACAGAGCACAGTAACTAAATGAAGAGGGTCACACTCAATATATACACATAGACACACACTCTTCTAAGAAAATAATAACATTCTGACATGTTCCCTGACACACATGACACACAGAAGCACACTTATCTATGACTATACAAAGTAAGACACACACACACACTGTTGTGGCAATACCCTTGTGAGTTATTGTGTATAATGCAAAGAAGCACACAACCGTTAACTGTTAAATAAGAAAAACCAAACAACATATGGAATTTCCATTACACACACACACACACACACACACACACACACACACACACACACACACACACACACACACACACACACACACACACACACACACACACACACAAGCATCTCTGTGACGGAGACATCCGATGTATATATTTGTCTATTCACCAGAGCATTTTCAATACAAATCTGCATGCGAGTGAGAGTAAAGGCTCCTCGAGGAAAGGCTGGAACATACTCACACATACCATGCCATACTCAAGCTATAAATGATCTACCGTAGCTCCCCCCCACCCCTCCTGGGTCCTCCTCAGGCCCCAGAGCATCTGTTCAACCCCTCTCTCAAGGTAGTGACGACTGGGTGTACAGCCCTACAAACCTGGAGGCCATGCAGTCTTTCATCCAACCTGAAGCAAGCAGTCCCTGCTGTTCCAGTATTGTAACTAATGACAGAGCTGGAGTCACAAGATGGAACCTTAAAATGAACACAACTTTGAGATTTAGTTGTTTTTGTCCCCCAGGCAATGGTTTACCCCAAACTTTTTCATGCTGTGATCTGAAAAATAACCTGTGGAGGCACTTTTTGGCCCAGCGGCCACCAAATGTATCATACATGTTTGTGATACAAATGAAACAGACAAGGGATGTAGCTATGCAAATATATCCTGGAAAAAGGGTTTTCATTCTTTTGGACCACCTCAGAGTCCCCTGCTGTGATTCACTCCTGGGTTGTTTTAAAACTACTGCACCAGGCTAGAGATGCCGGAATTTAAGACTGAAACGCACACAGATCACAGTAACAGTCCCCAGGCACAGCATCTTCACATGGTGTGAGAGCAGCACTCAACACAACCCTCAAGGAGTAGAAATCCCCCCCCAAAAAAAAGTGCATCCCACATTTGCTCCCGAGTAGCATTTCCAACATTTTTAACTGCATTCAAATCCGTTCCACTTCCTGTAAATGCCATGCAATTCCGTCCTGATGGTTTGACTTAGCTAATACTCCTCCCTCTTGGCCTCTCCTTCTACCAGAGATAGTAGAGCACTGAACAAATTAATTCTAGACTTAAACAAGCCTACGGTTGGCCACAGGGAGATGTTAGCTTGGCTAATCCGACGATGCTACGTGGCGTTCGCTAATAATGAAATTATGACGGACATGATAAGGGAGGGGCATGGGGAGGATAAGAGCATGGTTCTCATCACATCCTCCGCGGCTATAGCTAATGGAAAAACAGGCCCTCTCTTATTCATACTCCTCTTGACAGCACGCCCTACTGTAGCTGACAGTAGAACAAAACAGGGAGTTCAGTGTGTCCCACGTTGAAACACACGCTTTGTGGTAATCAATCTTGTTTGTTTACAGTACCCTGTCGGGCTGATTAGAATCCACTGTGCGCTCCAACCGATTTTAAACGCTGTTTGGTCAGCATAAAGCATCACTCCCGGGACGCCCCGGGAGGTAGAGAAGGCTAACGCCATCACAGTAAAAGATTGGATGAACTCCGGTCATGGAGAGCCAAACCTAGCATCTCCCACTGTTTTGGGGCAGTCGCTGTTTGTGTTTGAGGTTTATGGGCTGTTGCTGTAACCAGCAGAGGTCAGAGGTGAGGAAAAGTTTATTTCACAGGCCATTAATTAGCTGTTCCTGGATGGAGACAGAGTTGGCGATGAAAGCTTGACCGTCTTGAAGGATGTGGCCATGTTGTGTGGCGAGTGACCGGTAAAAATATCTAGTACTGGACTGGTTAGGGGCAAGACCGGTAAAACTAGGCTAACACTTATCTAGTACTGGACTGGTTAGGGGCAAGACCGGTAAAACTAGGCTAACACTTATCTAGTACTGGACTGGTAAACAGGGCGAGAGGCGGATATGCTCCTGGAGGCACCAGCACTGTCCTTAGCTGGTCCAACCCATACCTGTGTAAAAGAAGTGAGAAAAGTTGTAATTTCAACAGACCGAGGGTGGGATATGATCATTATAAGGTAAAGTATTAGGTTTCCACTGGGCTGAAATCGCAATAGTATGGTGATTCAAAACATGAGATGACGGTAAGAAGGCAGATCTTGCCCAGTGAGGAAATATTGGACCGACACCTTTGTTGAAAAACAAAACTGTGTCAATTGACTGACTTTAACAGCGGGACACAGATCAATTGTTCCGAGTCGAGCAATCGAAGAGCCCCACAGTGGGAGTGGCTGTCACGTTCCCCAATGACATCCCAAGACTGATCGTTTGTTGCTTAACCGCTACATGGATGCGATCTTACCCTCTGATAAACCTCCAATTCAGGTTTGGCTGAACTAATAAAGCTACCCTCAAGCGCTGCTGAACTCAAACACTGATTTTTTTCAGAACCTCCCTCAAAAACTAGCCATGTGATAAAACTCTAAGTTTTATGTATATTTTTTAGATTAATCAAACCTGTTTCAAACTGCAGTGTCTAAAAGCAACATCCGTTATTTGTTGATGTGTCATTAAGAGTTCAAAGTCTTGGAAGGCACACAGAGAAAGAAAGCAGATACTGTCCATTAGTTCAAAGTCGATCAATGTGGGGAAGATGAATAGTCTTTTTCCTAATAGAACACAATCATATTCCACTGTGTGGAGATGCACCGCGCCGCCTAATAAAAGCAGTCCTTTATTTCTCCCCACCTTCCCCCTGAATATGTGACTGCACGCACTCCAAAGAGTAATTACGGCTAACAAAAGCCCATCGCTAGCGATCCTCCTGTGACAGGGCAAGCACGTGAGAATCGGCAGGGAATAGGGATCAATACACTTCCATTCAGGTTCCATTAGAGACTATGCTGCCGCCGCATCCAGCCTGCCTCTCAGCCACCTGACAGAGAGCGCGATGTAGGTAGGACTGGCATAATAAAACGGGAGATCTCATTAAAAAAAACATGGCAGACATAATAAAGAAAAAAAGCTTTCTGCCAGAAGATGTGGTCGGTAGAATAGAATTAAATGCAATAGAATAAAAACTAAGAGACAGGGAGACCATACTTTGTGGTGTGTCTAATTAGGACGCAGAAGGAATGTGTCACAAGTGATTAAAGCGTAGCCAAGACAGTATAGAGAGACTGAATTCAAACCGATGATTGATATGAAGAGCTTCCTTTATAATGCTAGAAGACAGACTAGGTCAGGAACTGGCTGGTTAAATAAATGTATTTGAGTTCTATTGACGTAGGTTTTTAATGATTGGTATTGAAAGAAAAGCACCACGTGCTACAAACAAACAAGCTAGTTGTTCTTTGATACATTCGAATATCCTGCACTTGTATCTGGTCGAGTGTGGTCATGAAACACTTCAATCAATAGATGCTCCAATATTGGTAGTATGACTTGATTGCTCTCAGCCTCACTTAGAAATCAAGACCAAAGATTTTTACTCCAGATGAATGCATCTCAAGTGAAATGTGATATAATATTTGTTACAAATATAATACTTACAAAAAAATCAATCACCTCAATTCAGTTAACTTTCTTGAAACAATAGGTAGGTAGTAGGTTTCCCAGTGCAACAAGCATTGAGCAATAAACGCCTGCTCGAAGACAGTTTCCTACGTCTTATGGGGGTGGGGGAGTGAGGGACCCCAGGTGCCTGAACATACTAAAGAACTTCTATATACATTTAAAAAGTATCTGCCAAGTACCCTCAAAGGGCACTTCCCCTGCCTCGGAGGTCATCGGGGCTAACTGAATGAAGGACGGCTGAGCCTCAGTTGGTAATCGAGGATGAATTTTTATTCAAATACTTAAAATATAATATTTCCCTTTTCAAACCATAGACTCAACAGACCAACCAAACTGTTTGCCAATCTCAACGGCATCACATCTAGTCGCTTGTTTAACAATAGAGGGGTTCGCACCTTTTTGGTATAATATAGCCTGTAGTGGACATTTTGTCTAGTCACGGAGCTTATGCCAAAACTTAATCATAAGAAAGAAGCCCATGAATTAGGTGACACATCATGTTTCAATGGGTTTCAAATTGTGCTTAGCCCTATATGTTGCAGCTCTTTGTTCGCCCAACAGTTGTTGTTACATGAAGGCCATGCTGATTAGTGCAATATTGGTGAATACATTTTTGCTTTGGTTCTGACCCAATGAATAATGACACATGTAGGTCTTGAGATCAATAGAGAACCACTGGCCTGGAGAACAGGTAGCGATTGAAAGTCCTTTGATAATCCCGTCTTTGTCATTTGTTTTAAATCTATTGTTTAAAATGAACCAGGGAGTCATGCAGCAGGATGGGTCCAGTTGGTGCGGTTACCTGCTGGAGTCTGCATATGCATGATTGAACTTGGCCTATTGTCGCGTATTTCTGTCTGGAAAAAGGAATATATGAAATAAATTATCTAAAAAATATGTGAGCTGCCATTGTAAAATCAAAAGGGAATTAACTATTCATTAACAATCTTCCAACCCCCCTGCAGCCACAGAGTAATAATTCAGGAGTTGTTAATTTAGTCGTTAACGGAAATCAAGGTATCACATACATGCTCACTCTCTCTACATCTCCTACTTCCTGCCTCTACAGGAAGTGCTTGAACCAAGCCACGGGAGGCCTAGCCATAGTGTATTTCATGTGACACAGCTGACAAGTTTATAGCGATGACTTTGGGAGCTCGGAAAGGGGTTGGTGGATTGATGATTTCTTTTTTTAACTCAAAGAGGACTTTGAAGGCAAGTATGTGTGGAAGTAGGCCTAATGCAGGTTGCTCCCATCTTCCCGCTTCTTCTTTGGGGGGTATTGGGGGTGTACCTCACTCGATTGTGCATGATAGTAGGTTTGTCTAGTTGTGTTCATCACACAGATTGTCAACAGTAGCTATTTGTGTGTGTTTCAGTTTGTAACACCATCTGTGTGTTTGCATGCGTGCGTGCGCTTCTCTTCAAAGCATACACACAATTGTCAAAGTAATAAACTGGTATTGGTTCTTTGTGTCAAGGGCTGCATCTGAACAAACAAGTAATCAACTGCCACATACTACATTAGCTATGGTCATGGGTCACAGTTACACTGAGTAAATTCGCTATAGGTACGGTAAATGTTGCCTTGGCATCTTCCACGTCTACAAGACGAGTGTGGATAAAGCAGGAGTGGGTACACTGCTAAAGATCTCTCAATCTTTATCCATCCTTTAGTATTAGTGGCAGGACAAATGGTCCAATACAGCTGATGCTTCACGTACATGGCTCCAGAATGAATAAATCATAAAATAAAACCTGTTTAAACCAGTTACAGCTCAGGTGCGGGGGGGGCCTGCTCCTCCGACGCCGGGCCCCCAGGGCGGTGTGTTAGCCAGCGCTCATCCCTCTGAAGCCTTCACGTAGATTAGAGGCCCCTGGAGGGGGCCCTGGGGGGGGTCCGTGACTTGAGGGTACCTGCCGCAGTCTGTACATGCTCGTCCATCTCTGGCTCAACTTAACTATTCATTTGTTAATGCACCTCCAGCAGGTAGCTCGACCACAGGGCCGGCTGTCGATAGTCCCCTCAGCGGGGGGTGAGAGAGAACGAGGGGGAGGACGGCGCTCCCTTCTAACCCGAGATAAATACATCGAAAATAAGGAACTCATAGCTCAAACGTAAAGGAAGAAACTACTATTACCTCACTGAAACAAAATGCTGCGTTCCACAAACTAAGAAGCCCTCCCACTTATTATTATAAGGCTTGATCCTTTAATAAAAGGTACGATTCATTATATCACTGCTCGGTCTTTTTCAGCCCATCTAGTATACTTTTATTATTGTTTGGTGGATTATTGATAATTGGGTTTTTTGCACAATAACAGTAATTTTACATTCAGGGCTAGGGTGATATAACACGATATTTTTTTACATTTAATTGGAAGGGACTACCTTCTATGCTTTCTTTATTTCCGATTCTGTCAATTATCCTAATTGTCCTAATTTTTATTTATTTATCGGTTGTCTGACTGATATAATTAGGGAGGAAAATAACAGATATAGCTGGTTCCTCTGTTGGGTTCCCAGGAGTTCTGGAAAGCTGAATTTGACAACCACAAATGTATCCAATGTTGTGGAAAAGATCAGGGAGCTGTCATGGAAAATGGTGATCCATGTTTTACTATATTTAATGGCGACATTGCAGCAGCAAGCCATTTGGGATTTACATTTAGGGCATTTAGCAGACGCTTTTATCCAAAGCGACTTACAATAAGTACATTTGTCTTAAGAAGTGCATCAATATATCGCTGTCGGTACAGAAAGGATGTTCATAGAACCAAGTGCAAGTACCACAATCGCTAGGCTAATCAATTCCCTGTGTTACAGCCATGAGCAGCTACTGCAGTTGCTACACAGTTAAGTACAATAATACAATACAATACAGTGTACAATGGTGGCCAGAAGGGGGAAGGTGGCTATGCAGTGTCGAGGTGGACTCTGAACAGGTGAGTCTTGAGTCTTTTTCCGAAGATAGTGAGCGACTCAGCGGTCCTGAGAGCGGCAGCGAGCTCGTTCCACCACTGAGGTCCCAAAACCGAGAAAAGTTGTGACTTTGCTGAACGGCCTTTGCTAGCTCTTAGCGATGGCGGTTCCAGACGTCCAGCTGAGGTAGTTGAGCGGAGGGATCGAGCTGGGGTATGTGGCTTCAGCAATGCTTGGAGGTAGGCAGGGGCAGTTCCATCGACTGCCTTGTATGCCAGTACCATCGTCTTAAATTTGATGCGAGCTACTACAGGGAGCCAGTGGAGGTCCCGGAAGAGGGGGGTCACATGGGAGAACTTCGGTAGGTTGAACACGAGGCGAGCTGCCGCATTCTGGATGCGCTGCAAAGGTTTAATCGCAGAGACAGGAAGTCCAGCCAGGAGTGAGTTGCAGTAGTTGAGGCGGGAGATGACCAGTGATTGGACTAGAAGCTGAGCTGCTTCCCTTGTGAGGAAGGGCCGGATTCTGCGGAGGTTGTAAAGTGCAAATCTGCAGGATCGGGCGACCGCAGTGATGTTTGCAGTGCAGCATAACTGGTTGTCCAATACCACACCGAGGTTTCTGGCAGTTGGAGAGGGAGATACAGTGATGTTCTCGACGGTGACCAGTAAGTCCATGCGTGGGCAATCTTTCCCTGGGATAAGGAAGAGCTCGGTTTTGTTGAGGTTAAGCCTCAGGTGATGGGCAGTTGTCCAGGTGCTGACGTCCGCCAGACATTCCGATATGCGTGTTGCAATCAGGGTTTTATCAGATGAGGGGAAAGAGAGAAATTGCTGAGTGTCGTCAGCATAGCAGTGATAGGAAAAGCCGTGTGATGCAATTACAGAGCCCAGAGATCTGGTATAGAGGGAGAACAGAAGAGGCCCCAGTACAGAGCCTTGAGGGACACCAGTTTCAAGCGTGCAAGGTTTGGACAAGGAGCCATTCCATGTCTCTTGATAGGTGCGGTTCGTCAGGTAGGATGTGAACCAGGAAAGAGCAGATTCAGCGATGCCAAGTTCGGCAAGAAGGATCTGGTGGTTCACCGTGTCAAATGCTGCGGACAGGTCGAGGAGAATGAGAACCGATGAGAGGGACGAGGCTCTGGCAGCACGGAGGGACTCAGTCACCGCGAGGGGAGCCGTCTCGGTGGAGTGTACCTTCTTGAAACCTGACTAGTGAGGGTCAAGGAGGTTGTTAGATGAGAGATAGGAGGACAGTTGGTTAGCAACGGCACGTTCCAGTGTTTTAGACAGGAATGAAAAAATAGATGCCGGTCTGTAGTTCTGGATGTCGGTGGTATTAAGAGTTGTTTTTTTGAGAGGCTTTATTCTGGCAGTCTTGAAAGACGCTGGAACAATGCCTGAAGTGAGGGAAGAGTTGATAATTGAGGTGAGAAATGGCAGGATCTCACTTGAGACATCCTGGAGGAGAGAGGAGGGGATAGCGTCAAGGGGGCAGGTGGTGGCATGGTTAGATGTTATTATTCTGTTGACCTCGTCAGAGGTGAGAGGGCTAAATTAGGCAAAGACAGAGGAGGGGATGGGAGGAGGGAGAATGGAGGCAGGGATAAAAGAGGAGCTAATGTCCTTCACTTTCTGGGTAAAGTAGGTAACATCAGCAGTGAGGCAGGAAGGAGGTGGGGGTGAGGGAGGGGTGAGGGAGCCATTTTGATACATAAACCAAACAGTGCTGTCCTTTCGGCCTCATCCACTATAGATTTCACAACAGTGTTTTAATTGGATTGAACTAAGAATATGTTACGGGCGACTTGGCCATATACCAGCCCTACTAGATTTGGGCAGGAATTGCGATATTAGATGGCTTTAACTAAAGGTTCACATTATGTAATATAAACCTCCATGATTATGGAAAGGTTATCGAAAATGTCCCTGAAAATGATGAGGTAAAGAGAGTGTGAAACCTGCTCCCTCTTCAAATTCATAATCAACGGCATTCCTAAAGCAGCTAGCTAACCCCCCTGTTGCCACTCAAAGCTCATTGGAAATAAAAGTCAAATTATACTTCTATGTCGTATAGCTGCTGTGGTTTCCATCAGTGCCTTCATTTAGGAGCGTGGACGGCCAAAATACACCCGGTCAGAGACCTCGGATGACCTTTATAATGTGTCAAACACATAAACATACACGTAACCCCCCCAACTACTCCATCCTTTATGAGCCAGTGTGGTGGGAAAGACAAAGCAGGATAGCCGTTGCCTTATTTACATTTTTGCAGCGGTAATGTAAAAGCCCAGTGGCTATTCGACACAGAACTATAATCCAGCCTTTAATACTTCACACTCGCATTTTAACAATTTCCATCCGCTGACACTAGTGTCTGTAGTGGAGAACAACAAAGAGTTCACCAAGAGCAGATAAGGTAGCAGAATCTTCAGCAGATAGGGATCGAACCAGAGACCCGACCCCCCCCATTGGTCAGGGAAGCTGCTATCCCTGCCGAGCTACCACTGAGGTTGCAAGCTGTCAGCAGGATGAGACGGAGCGAGGCGTTGTGGTTGGAGGAGAGCCATCAGGGTGGTGGGATGTCCTATCATCATATCGCATGTCGGCTAGACGTGTCTCTGGGCAGCTGAGTGAGAGGGACTGGTGGCAGAGAAGATGACCGTTAGTGGCAGCCTGGACATCATTAGCCTGGGCACACACACACACACACACACACATGCATGTGTGTATATAAGCCTGTATGCATCTTTGCATAAATCACCTTCTACAAACAAACAAAGGCATACATATATGCAGGATCACACACTGCAACAAACGCAAACACACTGACTCATATACACATACATGCATCCAGGAAAAACTGTCTACATAGATGTTTCAATACATGCTTATACACTCTCTTGTTCACAAAGACATAGTAAACAGAGAGACAGAAACATAATCACATTGAATCCTATAGGCTGTAATAATATGTTTTAATTGAGGGCCTTACAGCTCTGCGTGAACGTGAATCGTGTGAACGACACACATTCAAGTATAAACACATATACACGTAAAGGCATACCCTTAGCACACAGAAACACATGATGACCCCCGTCTGCGCGGCACGCACACAGCCCCCATGGGACCTTTTTTTGTGTATTATCTTCCATAGTCTTGAAATCCTTACAGTGGTGCAGAATATCTTTCAAATGAATGATACCAATGTGGCACAAAATGATCCATAATGTCCACACACACAACCACACACTAAAAAGGAGAAGCGACTACACTTTAAATGAATGCATTCGGGGGTTGTGCTCCGCAACCTAGTAAAAAGGGGTTTACGACACATCTACTCTGAACGTGGACGCGTCCTGTTGACTGACTGCGTACCGATGCTTTCGGGCCCCGTAAAACACATTTACGATTGGAACAACTTGTATTACAACCAATACAGGACACCAAGCGCTGTTGCATCTTCCACAGACGTGTTGTATTAGTCCGATACGTGAACCATTAGTGGCAGCACATCTTACTGTATTGTGCATTGGACATGCTGTATGCCAAAATATTATGCATGTTAAATATAATGCACTGTGGATGCAGGTTAAATGCATGGATGTGGTGATGTGATAGTAATCTAATCAGATAATCAACTCAAAATAGCCACCTCTTACTTATTATATCCACTGTCATCATATTATAAAATACAAATTATTGCAAGAAATTAAACATGCAACAAGCCTAAATCCTCACAAAACACCAACCATTCATTACTACATAAACTACCCAACCCTCCCCTCGGAAAAAGTACTCTAGCAAAACTAACACTTAACTTTTAAAGTGCTCAATACATAAGCAGCACTTGTGCATCATCTAAAACTTTTTTTGTTCTGAAATCTGAAAAAGTGATCCTCGGAGCATATAGCTGTTGGTTGAGATAAAGTGTTGATCATCTGGTCCTCCCCAGCCTAATGAATTTAAGATTGGAATGTTTTAAATGGATGTTAAGTGTATTACACAAGAGGAGTATCCCATTAAGTTCTTGCCTAAAAATCCTTATACTCACCCTTATACATCCTCTGAATAACTCATAGAATCTATACAGGTTTCAACTCAGGAGCTATATATATCTATAATACATTAAGATATATAATACAGTTCAAAAGTTTGGGGTCACCCAGACAATTTCATGCTTTCCATGAAAACTCACACTTTTGATCAACAGTTTCCACCTGTGCTATCATAATTGCATGAGGGTTTCTAATCAACAATAAGCCTTTTAACACGATTAGCTAAACAATGTACCATTTGAACAGGAGTGATGGTTGCTGTATATGGTCCTCTGTACACCTATGTAGATATTACATATCAAAAAAGATGATGGCTTTGTATTACGATAATTAAATCACATTTCTTCCCGTTGTATGAGAATGGTGGTGAGATCATACCTCTCAGGATTAACTGTTGAAGAACCGGATGCTTCACTTATGAATAAGCTTATTTAATTTTGCTTTTCATAGATTTATCGCCACGGTCAAGGCAAACTTATTGATGCGAGGGGTTTTAAGCTATAGTCGATAACCAAGTGTAGCGCTGCACGAAGATCAAGTTAGCTCCATGGCGTAGATCAATATACTTCCCTTACACAGCCTCTTCCTTAAGAAGCTAGCTGCATCTCTGGCATGGCGGCTACGTCCTCGAGGACAGATAATGGCAAAGAAACAAACCCATTTCAGTTCCAACTGTTTTCAATTACACTTTTCACATACCGCCAGCCATCACGGCACTGTTTTATGTGCTGACGGCCAATTACCAATTCAACTCTATCTAGGATACTGGTGTGATTGCAAACAGCTGGTCGTGGGGGGCAGAGAGAGAAAGAGAGGGTTGGAGGAGAGAACATTTGTGTGGGCTTGTCTGAGGACGGGGAGCCTAACAGATATGAGAGAGAGAGAGAGAGAGAGAGATGTGTGTGGGTATAGTGCCATTGTCTTATCTCGCTCTAATGAGTATGATGAAAGGCATTGCCCCTTGCTAGGCTCTTATGATTGTTTTCAAAAATATTATATAGTAGAGTATGCACAAGAGAGCATATTAAAAGACCACATGCAGCCTTTTTGGAAATTTCTCGCATCGGGTGGCTAGTGGACAAATCCTTCCCAAAAAAATATATTTCTTGAAATCACCCAAGTAGTAATTATTTAGTCGATGGTGTGATCCAGACAATCGTAACTCGTATAATTGTGTATAATTTATTCATTACATTGCATGTTTTATTTAAGAGGAGATGGTAATTTCGATTTTGGGTGGAATTCCGTTGGTTTCAGGCAAGATACACAAGCAAACGAAGAGTTGGCTTTCACAGTTTGCACTGTTTGTTTCAAATCTTATATGACAGGGTTTTTTTTTATAATTGTAGAGAATTAGACGTTTGTTTAAAAAAATAACTCCAGATATTATGTTTGCTCAGGAAATTGTCAAGTTATAATGCATTTGAAGTTCCGAATGAAAAAAAATGAGTTACTTCATAAATCCTCCCTTTTGGACTCCTTCCCTTTCCAAATCCACACTTGAACGGTTGGAAAACTTGCCAAGGAGAGATCCCTTTTTTATATCCCTTTAGAGAGAGCGAAGACGGTCCCATAATGAGCCCAGACAGCATGTCAGAAAGTACATAGAAGAAACATTCAGAGAAAAATAATCATCTTCATGGAGATGTGGGCCTCATACAGCAACAGTCTCAAATCAGATCGTTTTTTAAAGTCACTTTATCTGTGAAATTAGAAAAGTTAAAGTTATCTCTGGGATGTTGGGATGTGTATCGCACAACAAGGGGCATCTACACCTAGTTAGTTAGCCTTGCTGTAGTGGATGACAAGCCCGCATGGGACACACACCCCTGGAGACCAGAGACAACTGCAGACAGCTAGAATGTTTTGTTTTCAAGAAATCCCTCTCCTACTCTCTCACACACACGCGCACACGCACGCACAAACACAAACTATTTATATTTTCCCAGTTGAAGCTATAAACGTACAGAGAGTAAAATGCCATTATGTGTTCTGTATTTTTAGCATGAGAAAAAATAACGATACAAAAATACTAAATGGCAGTAGTAGTAGCTGGAAACAGGCTGCGTTCTGCACCAATACAACTCTGTCTGCATCTGCCTGCATGTGTGAAGAGTTGGTTTAAATACAATGTTATTTAAAATACGACATCTCTATTTCGTTGGAATGATATGTTGCTATTTAGGAGGGTAAATTGTGATAATTCGGCCACTTTGCACTATTGCATATCTCTCCATAATTATTGGATGAATATGCCTCATCCTTCTTCTGGAATTCGACCAGAATAGTGCGTTAAGTATTGTTTGTCATGCACTCATGAATACGACATGTACCTCAGGCGAACAAATGGATTGGCTTGATATTTATGTGAGGCCATCATTCACCTTAAAAAGAATAAATAACAATTACCAGACCACATAAATCAAAGTTCAATGACCGTTCCGCAATTAGTCGGTCGCTTACAGTTTGCCTCAGCGGTATTGCCATCAAAGAACGCCATCAAAGTGCTCTTCATCTTCTTGCTAAACTCCATGAGGACTGAACACCAGCGCTATCCATCCGGTCCATATCCAGAACCAGGAGGCTGGCAGACGGCCGACCCCTGGGCCCAGCAGAGGAGGAGGAGGAGGAGGAGGAGGAGGAGGAGGAGGAGGAGGAGGAGGAGGAGGAGGAGGAGGAGGAGGTCTCCCTCAAATGGGCTTGAAGCATCGGGGCTCTGTCTGGTTCCTAGAGACTGTGTCCAAGCCTCTCTCTCTAATTGGCCGGTTTCAATTAGAGCTTGCCAGCCCACAGAGAGCCCCGCAGTGCTCCCCAGTATGAGATAACCACTGCTGCATCACATCCATAACCATAACAATAATAATAAGAACAACCATATTGGACTGGGATGGTTGGCGTGCTGATATTGTTTGCACACTTCAGTCCCCCTTTGCTTGCAGCGCTGTCAAATTGTTTCTACAGATAGGATCTATTGGGCTGTGCTTTCATGAGAATATTGTGATGCAAAATAAGACTTTAAATGGATGTTTAAAATGAATTTCTCGGAAACATACACCTTTGTTTGAGCGTGCATCGCTTTTTAAGAAAATTTGTATAGCCGTTTCTTTGAAACACACTTATATGTTTATAGCTACACTTAAGTGCGGATGTTAACTAGCAACAGTTGTAATAGTTGTCATTAATTTCCTCATACACTTGAACTTGAATATTCTTATATTGAACTTTGTGTTTATGTATGAGCACATGTCAGCGCCATGACAACCCTGCCATACAATGATGTCCTCCTTTGTGTCATCATTGCACTCACTGCAACATGTGGATCGTGGGTGCGCAACGCATGTATACTGTGAAGATGTGAATGGCATCTTCACTGTTTTTAAATATGTTTTAAGAGATTCACGTGCTCCTGTCTGGCTGGTTAGCCGTGATAGTCCGCAGCTGTGGCTCATAGGCTAATTGAGCCACACCCATTCTGGTGCTCTTTAAGAGGGCCAGAGTTTTAGACTGGAGGGGCATAGAGGGGAATGAGCTAGCTGATGGAGCAGCGAAAAGGGCTTTAAGAAGGGAAAAGGTGGATGTAAAAGTGAGGCTGGGGTTAACGGAGTGTAGGTCAATCATAAAGAGGAACATCATGGCTGTGTGGCAGGAGGAGTGGGATCGGGAAAAGAAGGGGAGGCATTATTACAGCTTGCAGAAGTCAGTCACAAGGAGCCAGTGTTTTCTGGGAAAAGAAAGGAGGCATACAGTCATGATGACCAGACTGAGGTTGGGGCATTGTGGACTAGCATGGGACTTACACAAAATTGGGAAACATGAGGATGGACTGTGTGGGGAGTGTGGCAAAAACCAAACAGTGGAACATGTCCTGATGGAGTGTGCAGGACTCGCACTGGAGAGGGAACGGCTGTATGCAGCGGTGGGCACAACACCCGTTACTCTGAGGAGCCTTCTGGGTCCCATCGAGGACCAGCGTGGGATAGTAAAAGCTGTTGTGGAATTTATGGCGGCCACTCGACAGATAAAAATGGACTGATTGCCGTTTGGAATTTGGTTTTTGTTTTATTTTTTGTTTTATTTTTGTCCTGTGGATGGCAGCAATGTGCCGCAAAGGCATACAGTCTGCCGGAAATTAAAGGAAGAAGAAGAAGAAGACTGGAGGGGCTGGAGTTGTGCAAGTGACTCGACAGTTGTGCTGTGTTTTAAGTAAAGAGATGCTTTTTAACAACAATGTGCGTGAAGAAAGCTCTTTTTCACATTTGGTGGCAGTGGTGGGATATTCCTCTAGCCGAGTGGAGGGGTGGACCGCAGTGAAGAAGAGCAGGTAGACGAAGAGTCCTGCTAGGAGAGGAGATCACTGGTGGAGTTGAACTGCTGTCCTGTGGGGTTGGCCATAGCCTGAAGGAGGAATAGCTCGGGAACTCCTTGTTGCCGACGTGAGCCATGTGGGGAGATATTGCCAAGCCTTGGCAGAACAGCAGTGGCGGAGGACATACTGCGAAGAGTGCAGTGTTTGGCCAAGAAGGAGGGATCTTTGAATGAAGATTGCCCGTCACCAGAGACTTTTTGAACTGTTTATTTAACACAAATGACTGTCTTGCACAATATTTTACCTTTTTTATCGAATACGCTTGTAACTGTGTTTACAAGCTTAAAAGAGGGGAAAGGTAATGTGAAGATGTGAATGGCATCTTCACTGTTTTTAAACATGTTTTAAAAGATTCACGTGCTCCTGTCTGGCTGGTTAGCCGTGATAGTCCGCAGCTGTGGCTCATAGGCTAATTGAGCCACACCCATTCTGGTGCTCTTTAAGAGGGCCAGAGTTTTAGACTGGAGGGGCTGGAGTTGTGCAAGTGACTTGACAGTTGTGCTGTGTTTTAAGTAAAGAGATGCTTTTTAACAACAATGTGCGTGAAGAAAGCACTTTTTCACATATACATTTAGTCATTCGGGTAGAGGCCTTTGTCTAACAGGACTTGCAGCGATTTCAGGTGTGTTTAGGAGCAGGGAAAGGAAATTACGTTAGATAAGCTGCGGACATTGGGGCTTGAACCCCGTGCCTTCCAGGATTGGAGACAAAGCCCCTGGCCACTACACTAACCCGCCCCAGGATCACTACTGTTGCCTAGCTACCCAAAGGAGTGGCAATGTGGGAATGTTCCCTATTAGGAATCTGATAAGAAATTACATGAACAGAGACTGTAACAACAACGAAAGGATCATGTGACTTGTTAGTCATTGTCGTTGTTAGTAATTTTTTTCGTCAATGACAGTTCAAAACAGTTTTAACTGACTTGATATCTTTAAAATTAACATATGTCTTGAATCAAGTCTACTGTAAGAACATGAGACAAAACACTATAGACCTTAACACTCACACTTTAGACTTGGAAGGAAGGTTAGACTGACGTTCAATGTTTCTCGAAAATGAATTGAAATCAAGGATCCTTAATAGGATGTTTTTCTTGCTTCATAATGAAATAAAATAGATGTCCCAACAAATAGTACTCGGACAGCAACAATGTAACAGACAAATTACAATTTCAAACACAAGGACAGACATGCTACAGCGCTCAGTACGGCTGTGTTTTTGTGTGTTTTAACAATCCGTGAAATTTAGTCCAATAATGTCACTCAATTATGTAAACAATCAATACTTTTAACGGTTGGCTTGAGCACATCCACAGAGAACAAAGCATCCTGCAGAAAAACAGATGTCTTCTGGGTTGGTTATTGCTTTAGCTTTGTCATTTTACTTTTAGTTTGGGGAGAAATACCTCAACATCTGCCTCCCCCTGCCTCCTGGTATATTGTCCAGTTGGTCAAATAAGAAAGAAAGCACACCACCAACCACCCCAGCAGTCTTCAATGGGCCATACGTCATGTTTTGTGTGTTTGTTGCACTAGCATGAGCACAAAGCGTCCATTGTTAGCTTCCAGCAGATTAGCTCACAGGTGGCTGTGATCCGTCTGAATGCAGCGCAGCGTCCTGCCTCTCCTGCCTTTATTTTCTTCTCTCTTATGAGTCTTTTCCGTCTTTTCTTCCTGCTTCAATAAAAGCACAGAGATTACAGTTTGAATCCTAGGCTCCGAGAATCCTCCATAATTAACTCTATAATTATACAATTTCTCTTTTTTTTCTTTTCTGCACAGGCTACAATTATTGAATTGTTTGAATTCCCTGACCCATACGTACTGGCGTTTAATTTGAAACATTTTCTTGACAGATTTTTTTCTTCAGTTTTCCAGTTCTGAGTTTTAATCCACACAATTACATTTGGTTTAAATATAGCATGCCATTGTGACGTAAAATAATGTCTGCGTTATGAGAATGATACAGCCACACTCTCACAGTGTCTCTCTTCCCGACTGGTCTAAAATAACATCTGTCTGGGTATTTAGAGAAGCGGTTAAAAAACAACTGATTCGTCGGCTGTTGATTCTACCTGATCAATGGTCCCTGACAGAAATCCAAAAGCGCATGAAGAAATTACATTAGAGGCAATAATAAGGAATACAAGACTAGGCTATCTTTCAAGACAGCCACACACACGCACACACACATAGCTCCTTGACTTATACGCACACGCACACGCACACACACATAGCTCCGTAACTTATACACACACACGCGCGCACACACAGCAGGATGCCAGTGGGACGCCGCCACAGCATCCAATGTTCCCCCATCTCCCTCCCCCAGCAGAAGAAGGCGTGCGACGCAGCGACGGAGCGACAGAACAGGCGGGCCTCTCCGCAGTGGCTTCACTCCCTCAGAAGGACTCGGAGGTATCGCAGGTGTAATTAACAATCAGGGACTGACCCACTTTCTGTGGAGGGAGTCCCAGCGGGGGAGGAGCGGGAGGCAGCCTGACACACTCCAGCTTATTGTCGTCTCCACTGTTCTCGTGAGGAGGGCTGTGTATGCATCCATCGCTCTCTTGCTGTCATCGTGGACAAAGTTGTGGAGGAGTTTTGGAGCTGGAGTTTTTGATGAGGCATACTGTACTAACAGGTAGGGGAAATTGGGAGCACCAGGGATTAGAACTCTGTAGGTGTTCAGATGGGAGTCCAGCCACCAGACTAACACATTCCTAAACCATCCACCTCTAAAATCTGTCCCATTCCTTGATAGGAAAGTCGATTACTTACTACTACGAAACCAACCAACTCTCTGGAGTTCCTCAGTCTGTCCCTTCACTACACCTCACGCACTCTTCCTTCCTACTCAACACCAGACTACAACTTAGAAGCTACCACTGTGTGTGATGCTAGTTTTTCTTCTGTTGTCGCAGCGTCAGAGGTATACGTCATCCCAGCATGCCCTGAACTGCTAATGCTATCGTTGACGGTTCTGTGAATTCCGCTGCAAACCTGTTAATTGCGGTATGTGAAATGATATGGTGGGAACAATGACATTGCACACCATCACTCTCTCGCACACCCTCCATCAATAAAATAGTGAGTAAATGAGAGCATAGTAGTTTGTGAGAATATGATTGCGAGTCAGAGTTTTTGATGGTGAGTGAGTATGGTAGTGAGTGAGCGGGAGTTAGACAGTGAGTGAGCGAGAGAGTATGATGGGGAGTGAGAGATAGTATGATGGGGAGTGAGAGAGTATGATGGGGAGTGAGAGAGTATGATGGGGAGTGAGAGAGTATGATTCTTCCAACGGACCTTTGGCGGTCCGCGTTACTGGGCTAGCCCCATGCGCAAGATGGCGCCGTACTATGGCGACTCGGTGTTGCTCTTTGTTTGTTTTGTTTATATACTGTTTTGTGTACTTATGGAATCATGCAATGGGCTTATTCGGTATGACAGATCCGAACTCATTCGCATAAGGGACAACCTGCCGCTCTCACATTCTCCCGTTCTGGATTTACCACCTAATTTCCCTCGAGGACGACCAAAACACCAGCCGAGGAAGAGGGGCAAGAGAGGTGGAGCACTAGCTCGGCTAAGACATCGGGGTCACCGACTAGCCCTGCCGAGCCTCATTCTATCCAACGTTCGCTCGTTAGCAAACAAGAAGGACGAGCTCACCTCCCTCATCCTCTTCCAACGGGATTTTAGAGACTGTGCTGCCATTTGCCTGACAGAAACCTGGCTGCATACTAACATCCCGGACTCGGCGTTACAACAGGAGGGCTTTACGTTTCATCGGGCGGATCGCACCAGTGATTCGCTGAAGCAGCGCGGCGGTGGTGTCGGCGTCTACATCAACCAGAATTGGTGTACAGACACCAAAACTCTATCGTCCAGCTGCTCGCCTGATCTGGAGCATCTCACAGTGAAGTGCATCCCCTTCTACTCGCCAAGGGAAATCTCCTCCATCATCCTTTGTGCGGTCTACATCCCACCGAGCGCAGCGGCAGCCTCTGCCACTCAACAACTAGCCGACCACATTCACACTGTGGAAAACTCCAACCCAGACTCGACCGTCCTGGTGCTTGGTGACTTCAATCACGTCTCCATGCAGAAAACTCTCCCCAGATACAAGCCTCAGATTCGCGTCCCCACCAGGCTGGACAAAACCTTAGACCAGTGCTACTCCTCCATACCGGAGGCGTATCAGGCTCTAGTCAGAGCCCCTATCGGTGAGTCTGACCACAACACCATATTTCTTGTTCCTAAATACAGACAGAGACTTAAGACATCAAAGCCACTGACTAAGTGGGTTAAGAGGAGCTCCCCTGGGGCTATAGATATGTTGCAGGACTGTTTTGACATCACTGACTGGGATGTTTTTAAACCTGAGAATCAGGATGATATAGATACTTTCACTGACTGCGTAATGTCCTACATCTGTTTCTGCGAGTCTGTGTGCATCCCCACCAAGTCTGTTACTATCTACAGCAACACCAAGCCTTGGTTTAATAAGGAAGTTAAGCGCCTGTGTAAGGAGAAAAATGACGCTTTTAAATGTGGGGTCAAAGAGCAATACATACTACTTAAATACAAACTCCGGAAAGCAGTTAATACAGCTAAAGCCAACTACAGACTCAAACTTGAAAACAAACTCCAAGATCACAACATTAAGGGTGTCTGGCAAGGCCTACAGGCGATCACTGACTACAAGACAAAACATCACGTTCTTGACTGTGACTCCTCCCTGCCAGAGCGACTTTTTCTGCCGTTTTGAGAACAATGGTGCCCAGACTAGTTCTCTCCCACATTCTCTGTTGGATGGGCACTCTACCTTTTCCATCCCAGAGCATGATGTCCGTAGACTGCTACGGCATCAGAAAATCAATAAAGCAGCAGGGCCTGATGGTGTGACACCAGCTACTCTAAAGAGCTGTGCAGACCAGCTTGCCTCCATACTCACTTACATTTTCAACTGGTCTCTTAACACAGCAACGGTACCTGCATGTTTTAAATCCGCTATGATCATTCCAGTGCCCAAGAAAAGAAACATAACCTGTCTTAATGACTATAGGCCTGTGGCACTTACTTCTGTTGTTATGAAGGTACTTGAGCGCCTAGTCTGTAGGTACTTGACGTACATCACGCTAGACCCTCACCAATTTGCCTACAGGGCTAATAGGGGAGTGGACCATGCAGTTTCACTTTGCACACATTTCATTCTGCAACATCTGAACACTAAGTCCACCTATGCCCGTGTACTGTTCATTGATTTTAGCTCGGCTTTCAACACCATCATTCCTGTCAGACTGTACAATTTTCTCCTGGCTGCAGGAGTTGATGCTGTACTTTGTCAGTGGATCTTAAACTTCCTGTCCAGTAGGAAACAGTGTGTTAAAATCAAGAATAATGTTTCATCACCAAGGATTCTGAACACTGGCGCCCCACAAGGGTGTGTCTTGTCACCTCTATTATTTTCACTGTACACTAATAATTGTACATCAAACTCTGCATCGGTTAAAATGTTAAAGTTTGCAGATGACACCACTGTCATAGGCCTCATATCTGATGGGGAGGAATCTACCTACCGGAGTGAGGTTGAACAGCTGGTGCAGTGGTGTGAAGACAATAACCTTATACTAAATACAACCAAAACCAAAGAAATCATCATTGACTATAGGAAAAAGGCAGGCCAGCACCTTCCCATCTCCATTAATGGCCAAGTTGTGGAGTGGGTCTCCTCCTTCCGCTTCTTAGGCACCACTATCCACCAGTCCCTATCATGGAACCTCAACATTAGTCTTATTATTTCCAAATCCCATCAGAGGTTATACTTCCTCCGTCAGCTGAGGAAGTTTGGGGTAAGTCAGGCAGGCATGACCCATTTTTATCGTGCAGCCATCGAAAGCGTGCTCACCTTCTCCCTCCTGGTCTGGTATGGTAGTGCTACCAGCCAGGACAAACAGCAGCTTGAGAGGGTAGTACGCAGGGCCTCTAAAATCATTGGCTGTAGTCTGCCTACCATAGGCTCGCACTATGACACCAGAATTTCCAGGAAAACTAGGAAGATCATCTCTGACCCCTCTCATCCAGCACACCACTTATTCACACTCTTACCATCAGGGAGGAGGTACAGAAGCATCACAAGTAAAACAACACGCTTTAGGGATAGTACCTATCCACAAGCTATACGCCACTTGAACAAGCACTAAGCACTTTAAGGTCTTTAAGATCTTCATGGTCTACCTCACTTGCAGTTTTTGCACCACTGTACTGTACTTTACTGCTGTCATTCCCCGCGAACCATGCATTGTGTGTTTTTCATGTGTGTTAAGTGTTGTACTCCTTGTTATTTATGTGCCGTTTTGGCTTTCTGTCTTGTAATGTTGTGTTGTTATGTTGCTGTGTAATACATGTGAGCACACCAAAACAAATTCCTATCAACTGTATTTTATATACTGTTGAAATGGCTATAATAATAAACTTGAACTTGAAAAAAAAAAATGATGGTGAGTGAGAGAGTAGGATGGGGGCTGAGAGAGAGTAGGATGGGGGCTGAGAGAGAGTAGGATGGGGGCTGAGAGAGAGTAGGATGGGGGCTGAGAGAGAGTAGGATGGGGGCTGAGAGAGAGTAGGATGGGGGCTGAGAGAGAGTAGGATGGGGGCTGAGAGAGAGTAGGATGGGGGCTGAGAGAGAGTAGGATGGGGGCTGAGAGAGAGTAGGATGGGGGCTGAGAGAGAGTAGGATGGGGGCTGAGAGAGAGTAGGATGGGGGCTGAGAGTGAGTAAAAGACAGTAGGAGGGGGGGAGTCGGAGAGTAGGAGGGGGGGAGTCGGAGAGGGAGTCGGAGAGTAGGAGGGGGGGAGTCGGAGAGTAGGAGGGGGGGAGTCGGAGGGGGGAGTCGGAGAGTAGGAGGGGGGGAGTCGGAGAGTAGGAGGGGGGGAGTCGGAGGGGGGAGTCGGAGAGTATGTCAGTGACTGAGAGGTAGTATGATAACCTTTCTAGACGCAACAATAACTTCAACAGGGCGGTCTTTTTTTCTTCAGCACTGGTCCTTTTTTAACTCCCGTTAACACAAACATGCAATTCCCCAGACATAAGAAACAAAAGAGGCCAGAAGTGTAAATCTTGCATACGTGTGTGGACTCAGCATGGATATTGTGTGCATATTGTGTGAGAGTCAGGTAGTGTGTGTGAGAGAGGGTATGGTGGTGTGAATGAGAGCACGATAGTATGTAGGGAAGTTAAATATGGCCAAATCAGCATCTCACACATCAATTCTAACATTTCACACCCAATATCATTAATCCCAAGCAAACGACAAAAATTCAACCACTTAACATCTGGAAGAATTGTGATGGTTCTTACAACGGCAAAAGTCTGTTCTTCTTTAAAAAGCACTACACTACTGACAGCTGCAGCAACAAACACAATCACACAAAGCTTAAGTCGAGTGACCGTGATAGCAGGGATAACCTGAGTCATAGCCCTACAGGCCACACACACACACACACACACACACACACACACACACACACACACACACACACACACACACACACACACACACACACACACACACACACACACACACACACACACACACACACACACACACACACACACACACACACACACACACACACACAGGCTCATTAGGCGGCAGGGCTGAGGGTGTTCGCAGCGGGCGGCAGTGACGGGGTTAACACGCGAGGTGTGTTGGTCCAGGACTAATGAGCTCCATTAGGGTCCCATCATGCCTGGGCAGAACCCGGCCATCACGAGCCCAGTCTGACAGCTCCCCTGGCAGCCACGGCTAATCTCAAACCTTGGCCGCCTCTCCTGCTTCCAGCCTCTCTTCCAGCCCCTCTGCTGCTGCTGCTGCTGCTGCTGCTGCTGCTGCTGTAGCAGACGCTCGACTCTGTCACAATCGGATGCTAAATACAACACGCACACACAAACACGCGCGCCGCCAGTTCCTGCAGAGCGGGTATATAACCGCTAATGCTGAAAGATACAGTAAGCAATTAGTTGAAGCCCCGGCACAGGCGAGGGGACAGACGAGCGGGAGCCCAACGCAAGGTGAGCGGCGCTTTGTGCCAAGAGAGGATATCCACGTTACGCGGATGCGCGGACTGCCCTCCCGGTTATCCCGGGGGAGTCCCGGTTTTCACCGTCGCCTCCAAGTAGTCACCACCACATTTCAGTCCAGATTTACTCTGATTATTCAAGAATTAGGAGAATATCCCTTTTGTTAATATTGTTTTTATTATTATGTGTATGTCCGACTCCGTGAAGTTACCAACCGATCATAACACAACGCTATGAGACTGCGTGTTGTGATGGCCCATCCGTCGGGCAGCCCTCTTTCAGGTAGGGATACACCAAAGGATTAATTTGTGCCCGCGGCCGTCTGGCTGCTTGCTTCAAGCAGCCAGTTGTTCGCGCAGCGCTGCATACACACACACACACACACACACACACACACACACACACACACACACACACACACACACACACACACACACACACACACACACACACACACACACACACACACACACACACACAACGTTTGGTTGTGCCCAATCACGTTTTGTGCAGAGCGCTCAGCAGCCAAGAAAGCAGGTTCATTCAAAAAAATATTTTACACAATATCTCAGTTTATGTTACAAATAATATTTCCAAATAATATTCAGCTATAATGCATTAAAAAATGTTAGAATCAAAGTTAAATCGAATAGAATAATCTAATTGGAATCTTATCATTGGCCATTTAGTAAATTTAAAAGGAATGTACTGTTCTCTGTATGTGTTTTACTTCGAAAGTGTTGACATAGATAAACAGTCAGCCAAACTCCTTTTTAAGAGCCAGGAAGTGAGCGTGCATGCTCCTTTATTGACTTCTTAAACAGCAGGTAAGTCAGGATGACAGCATTTAATCTGAGTGAAACAAGAAAAGAAAGATACAAAAAATGCTTTGATGGACTGCTATGAAATAACAGGTAAGTATATGATGGTACAGTTGTCTTACAGGCTCAAACACATTACGCTGCTACTTTCCTACAAACTTAGAAAACATCAGTAAACTTGTCAATATAAATCAATATGAATTTTTCAACGTGTAAAGAATGTGTAAGACTTACAGTCATTGCTATCTGAGGGATACACACAAAGGATAACAGCCATGAGATGATACAAACATGCCATCCCGTCTCGTCTTCTCACTGTTTACACTGTTTCTTCCTGCTTCCTGTAACTAGGTTGCTTTCAAAATAGAAGCTCCACAATACCTTTGCAACAGTTAAACGTTTCAACAGTCAATCTAGTGTCTTTTAACATTCAGGGCAGAACAAGGAATTTGACCTGGTTCTTCGCTCTCAGTACACAATGCAACAATAGAAATGAAGATCACGTTTGTGGTTGCGTCTATAATCGTGCCCGGTAGAAAAACTGATTATAGCTCCGGGAAACAGGGGACGTGAACAGATAGTATCTCCCCCATTATCGCTAGAAACTAGCTAGTACAATCCAGCTCTGCTTTTGGTTGCTGACCCAGTGCCGACACCGCTAATTATCATCAAGTTACAATTATTTAAACTCTTCTCGTCCCTCTGAATACAGGCATCACACAGCAGATCTGGATAAATATATGTGGAAGAAGCCTTAGTATAAAGAAAGTTTTCAAATAGATTTTGTGTGATTCTCACACCGTGAATTTTGATAAATTCTTCATATTTCTTAGGGCTCAAGGTCAGCAAATATGACTTAGTAATATGAAAACTGCCACTACGACAATTGCACCTGTGCACTCGTAGTTGAAGAACGCTACTGTCGTTCTCATCCAATATGCGTATGAGCATGTCTGGGCTTTGGTGTTGGAGTCATTATCTCTCTGTGTGACGGCTGCAGCTCTCCACAGTACATTAAAAGCGTTGACGATCCCGGATATTAGCGCTGATTGCCATCTACGCCTCACCAGGATTATTGTTTTTATAGTCCATAATAAACCATCTCTCTGTCTCTCTTGTCTATTGCAGATCGGCTTATTGGCAGTTTGAAGGCACTATTGGCTTATTGGTAGTTCCAAAAGTGCGATTGTTATGGGAGTTTGGGGCCCGCGATGGTAAACAGCCGAAGCACACATGCTGCGAGTCATTGAGAACTTTGTAAGTGTACTGATGGTATTGTGTGTATAAAATGTATTTTTTAATAAACAATCTGTACACTTACAAAGTTCTCAATGACTCGTTTTATATTTTAAGACCCATATTATACTATCAAAGAAGTGTCGGGCTACTTCTAGCCTTTTAAGTTGTTTAAAATAACGATTTCGTTTTTACCATGACAAGATGCCCCCATGGTTCCCAGTTTATAGCGTTTTGGTAGAATCGGCTAAAAACAGTCTATTTAAGAGTGCGTTTACATGCGCTTTTGTGCTCCCAAACGAACATCCCATCTCGTTATCATCTTAAACATATCCCAGATCCATTTTAAACCGGAGTTATCCTTTAAGGTTGCAACTTAACCATGTAATATCAAGGGCTCTCCTCATAGCTTTTAAACAACTGTTTACAAATTTATAAAGTGCTTTGTAAGGCAAAAGAAAAAAAAAAAAGTGCATCATTCAAGAAACACAGACATCCCAAACTAGGTCTCACATGGGCTCGTTCAACCACTAACAGAAAGGCAGAGGAACCAGGAAGAATAAAAAAAGGTGGAGAGAGGCAGAGATCTAGAAGTAAATTGCAGGGGAGAGAGAGGTTATGAAGACAAGAAAGAATGCAAGCCTAACTACAAGCCTAAACTCATTATGTATCCATTGTATGTTCCATCGCGTCCTTTAATCAGAAGTCCATAACAAAGATGGCAATGATTTATGACATGAGCATCAGAAATAGCTGGAGGAAATACAATGCTATGCTTTGAGATGTCAAGCAGACTAGACACATACAGAGCCTTACGACGTTGTCGTCGTATTGTTTAGTAGGATTTCAAGGCCACACGCCGGGCAATGTGAGAACACTTTTTAATAAAACATTATCTTGCAGAGACAGCCGGCCCCTTGACAACAGTTAAATTAGCCACATTAGCCCACAGAAAAAGCACAAGATGGTAATTACTTTTCCTACCTAATGTTCCTGTGTCAAAGGCTCGGACATAAATACACAATGTAAGGAAATCATTAATCATAATGGAGAGGGGGGTTAATTAATATTACACTTAATGATATACCTTTTGTCTAAACAGCCCCAACTTATACTGAGAGAGCGCAGCGATGAGCAGCCATTTTAGGTTTATGACAAGTATAAACAACCGTACATTTGGTTTATCTCTGTGTTCGTAATGTTCCCAGCGATGAATGAAAGAGCCTCAGAGACTACCATGAGTCATTCTAGTTTGCGGCTACATTCCTTGTCTGTTCAATCTATGTTGTTAAGCTTTCTCTTTCCGCACAAGGTTGCCTTTAATGGAGTGTGGCCTTTTCAAGCCCCATGTCTGGGCCCAGATTATGTTGACCATCTTTTTGAAAAGATACCGTTTTCTTTAAGTTTACTTTCTTGGAAATTAAGTTACCTATTGTTGTGAATCGCTGGCATTGTTTGAAGTGTGTGTTGTGAAATTACGAAAAAAAACTTTTTTTTGGCGAATCCTGTGTATGTAATACCGGGAGAGAAATTTGTTTGATTTAATAGCATCTAGTGGTGATGTTGCAGATTGTAACCATCTGAACTGATCCATGACTAACTGATGAAGAAAACTTGTTTTAAGGACACTTCGGCAAGCAAAGTACAGAGATAACGGGTGAACAAGAGTCTTATCGGGAAACCTTCCCATCGTGGGTAGTTAATACAAAGGTAACAAAGGTGAGTGGGACTGACCATAGTGGAGTGCGTAGGATGGGCAGGAGTGGCCAAGATAAACTGCAACACACTATGGGTGAAGTGAACATGGCTGCAAGCAAGGCTGCAAGGCAGTTCTACACACAAAGAAGTCAGTCGATTGGCAGTGTTAGTATCAGACTTGTGGCTACAATGGCAATGCTAATGCCGACCGTCTTAACAGCTCTAGTCAGAGAGGGGGGGGGTATCTCTAGGTACAGGGACAATGCATGCAATTACTTTTAAATTGGCGAGTAATTATATAAATATGGTGAAAACAATTTGTATATTATAGTAATGAATGATATTTCCACAACACTTACAATCCAATACATTTTCCAATTACTGTTTATTGTTTCGCAAACCTAAAATGTTGCGTAATTATCGCTATCTGTTATATGCATTGATCATTCATCTTTATATCAGTTAGCACTAAAAGACAATCTTACTTGCAATATGGTACGTAAATATATATTGCTTTTGATAACATGACAGTTATGTGCAGTTGTATATCAGTGTTGTTTTTAAGTTATGAAACCGGGAATCGACTGAACTAATGGCTCCAAAACATGGACGCTAGTTAAGAATGCACAACCACTCATCAGCAAACTGCCATTCGCCACACTAGATACGCTGGATATTTTGGTTGAACTGATGGAGCACGCTCATCTTCACTGGCTATATGAGACACGTTCGAGAGAGGGTTAAGCATCTCGGACTCTGAAATATAACACCACGACGTTTGTTGATGTGCGGAGCTCCATCTGGCCAGCAGTTGATGGTGTTCGTGTCTCAGGGAGGGTTAGCCTCTCTGAAACGTGAAGCATAAGTCCACAGTGTAGTTGCGGGTGTAGCATTGGAGGGAGGCCTGTTCGACTAACAAACCATTCACCAAAATGTGCTACAACAGACTGTATTATGGGTATTGTGATTTGCCAAATGTTTGAATCCAGTGAGTTTTGTAACAACCTTAGAAAACTTAGTCAACATCATGGTTAAATACTGAAATACAAATATACCGGATCATTCAGAGAGACAAAACTGAGAAAGATGACCTGTGATGACCGTCACATCTGAATGAGTGGCCTTTTAACCGACCTTGTGACACAGACAAACGTCTCTATTCAAGCGAAAGAAGCTTTTCTCTCTGGGAAGAAAAAGCGTCCAGTCTCATGCTCATCCCAGCGAATGGGTTGTATAACAGGCCAGAGTCTGCTTCAACACATGACGCAATAAACCTTGATGTGATCAGTCTGATACTGTCAACAAGCAGTACAGAGAGATGAGTCATCAGATGTATTCCAGGCGGAAAATCATCTAGAATGCTTAAATAACGGAATATTACGTATATTAATGCTAGCATTAACATTCATAATGCCAATATTTCACTGTATATTTATTTTAAATGCAAATATTGAAATGTTTTTCTGTGATTCCATCCTTTGTTTGTCCCCAAACAAGCAGAATAAAATAGTCCTGTTTTTGAATTGTGCTATATAAAAAAAACACGATTACTTTATTGAAGAAATATGGTTGTGAACACACGGAAATCATTTTTCACTGATTTCTGTAACAATTTTGATTGTACATTTGGATTTTTCTCAGCCTCAGCTCAGAAGTAATTTTGAATAAAAGTTTGTGCTCAATGAGTACATGTAAATAATAATAATGATATCAATAATCATACCAAAACCAATAACCATAATAATAACGTTTTTAATAACAATAGCATGACGGTGTTGGTTTTGTAGAGGAGGTCTACACAAAAGAATGATGATCTCAGGAACGCTGCGCGATCATAAACTCTAATTGAAGCGCTGACTAAAGAGGACGATGGGGAAGGGAAGAAGATGGAGTCAAACGGCTCTGCAGAGAGAGGAGGAGGAAGAGGAGGATGAGGGGTCACTTAGCGATTAGGTTCAAATCACTGTCTACAAACGTCTCTCTACTATTCTCTCCCCGCCTCAAACTATACACAATGCTCATTGTCACGGTTAATCTCTCTCTCTCTCTCTCTCTCTCTCTCTCTCTCTCTCTCTCTCTCTCTCTCTCTCTCTCTCTCTCTCTCTCTCTCTCTCTCTCTCTCCTCATTACAAGTTATAAGCCTCAGCAAATTGCAAAGAAACGGAAAGAAACAGAGCTTTCAGTCTGTTCTCCCCCCCCCCCCCGAGGCACACACACACACACGTGTTTTCAGATGATCTAGTCTTATCAAAGGCGTTAAGCTAAGAGAATTCCCACTGGAGGTTAAAGGTCACTAAGGTCGGAGCTCTCCTGGGCTACTTTATGTAAAATAACTGGAAGCTTTGCTTACAGGCCAGATGAGCAGGGAGGATTCGGCCCTTCATATCAATAATGCAATACTTTAATATTGTAAACGCTTATCCTGGCCTATTGATTTCTCTGAGATACATATGAATATTTATGCTATTGAGCGGCGCTTGTATGGGTACCTTTCTGCAGAATAACTTGCTGGCTGTTTTTAAGGTTGCCGATTTTTTTAGGAGCAACGGCAATATCCAACAGTACACAACAGTGGTCTGTAGATGCTTGTCAATTAAAGGTTGGGTATGGGATTTGCGAAACGCCAGCAGATTTTGAAAATACACAACTCAAATGGTCCTACCCCCTCTGCTTCAACGCTGACTCTGACTCCACCCATTCCAAGTACCTGGACGCGCAATCATGCACGAGGGCGAACACAGATGCGCGAGAGAGAGCCAGGCTAGCGTAGGTTTTCGTTAAACAACATGGCAACATTAAAAAAACAACCATGGGGATGGTGGCGTCTTGTCTGCCATGGAAATTGTCTTCTACTGCTAGGTCCAAATGTGGATTAAGTATTTCCAGTAGCTACCGCAGGATAACAACAAACAGGAGCTTGCTCTGGGTCACGAGCACTGCACGAAGGGGTCGCGCGCGGGAGTGCAGTACGACCGTTTGATTGACGTACTTACTGTCCAATGCAACTCGGTGGCTCTGGAAATCATTGGCTGGAGTTTTTCGAGCCCTGCCCGTTCCACAGATAATTTACTTGTTTAATTTTCATGTCAGTACTTCTAACTCAGTGGCTGTAAGTGGGTTATGATAAGGATTTCGAGTAATTCTGCAAAAATGGCCAAAAAAGCGAATTCCATACCCAACCTTTAATCCACAAAAGCATTGTTAGTTGTCTTGTTTAACATTGACGCAACATTAACTTGGCTTTCAGATTTTCTCTAATTTAATCTTCATGCACAGGAACGCTGCAGAGGTTTCTGGTAGTTGCCCTGACTGTGGTATAACCAACATCGTGGCTGAGAGTCGATCAAGAGTCAAATGAGTCCTTTGTCCAGAGGTTTGGGACACCCCAGGGTAGGGAAAAATCAGTGGTTGACATAAACATGAATACAAGAATACAAGAATAATGTATATTTTAAAGTAGTAGAAATATTCTAGATTTTTACTTTACCAAATCTTTCTAGACAATGCAAACCAATAAATAAAAGATCAATGACATTTCAGATAGAATGCATTAAATAGAAAATAAGAATGAAAAAGACTCAATCATCTCACTAACTGAATGTGATATAACTATAGAAAAATATGTTTGAAGTTGGGAAGTGTCATGACATTTATTGAGATGGTATTAAAAGCCTAAAGTCTTAATGAGCAATCTAACCCTAACCCTAACCCTTGATTCAAGTAAACCCCGAGCGGGGCTCAGCAAGTTCCACACACAGAAAGTACTCCTCCAGAAACACACACCACACACAGTGACGATGGTCTGAGTCAGACAGAGACCAGACGACACAGGATGTTGACAACCGACGCTTCCTTCCGGATCAGTAGCCCATTACTTTGCCCTGCTGTCTATTTAATAAGCCCCAGCGTTTTCTGTTGTTTTGGTTATGTTTTTGTTTGCGATGCGTTTCCACGGCAACCCTCCAGCACCCCTGCTGCTGCGGTCGGCGGTAAATGGGCTGTGGGTCACGGCGAACATGCTGGTAATGAAATATTATGGGACGCGAGACCATCATCTGCAGCTGGGAGAGACGAAAAATCTTGGGAATTACCAGTCTGAGTCAAAGGTTAGGGTGAGAATGCGGCCATTTACAGTCGCTAATGTGTGACCTCGGCATGACCCTATCGGCCTGGGAGACGTAATACAGCGTCGTAAATAGTGAGGAAGCAAGTTTGACCCACAATCCCCCTACCCCCCAACACACTCACACAAACACACCCCGACCTCCCTCAGGCCTGGTCACAATGGGCGCCATGGCAACATCCTCGCACCGCCGGTAAATTTTGGATTTAGTTAACGGAAAATAAAAGAAGGGTTTTTTATTTTATTTTTAAATGGTGCAGACACACACCATTAGGGGTCAAAGTTCAAGGCCTGAGGTGGTGGTGGAAAGAGAGAGAGAGAGAGAGGGGGAGAGGGAGAGAGAATCCATCCATCTGGATCACTGAATGGTCAAAAGATGAATATCTCAAATCAATATTCTCTTCAAAATGTAATCAGCCTCTGCAACACACACACACACACACACACACACACACACACACACACACACACACACACACACACACACATCCCAGAATATGCTTCATACTTCCCAGATTAAAGAACCAAGCCTCTTATTTTAAGGGAAATAAAATTTGTTCATGGGGGTAGCCGGAGCAACTGCATCATTTATGTTTGTCCTTTTTTGAATGGGTCCCAATAAAACCAGCATCCATTCAATAATTCACATCTCGCAGTCAGGTTGACAGGCTTTGTAGTGGCAGTAATGTACTTTCTTACATGGGTGAGGGAGATTATAGACCACTCTCTCTCCATTCGCCTGCTATTGATCTGCCTCCATACGCTACAGATATACTCTGCTCTTTGCACACGGGCGGGAGACACAGAGAGAGAGGGGGATGGAGAGAGAGAGAGAGAGAGAGAGAGAGAGGGGTTTGGTTGGCTACAGACTCAGAGGAAAATTGTGGCCGAAAGGACCATATGAAAAGAGAGGGAAAGAAGGAGGAAGGTGTCCCCGCAATAATCCAATAAACACCACTATCCCCTTCTTAATCCGATAATTCTAATAATTAAGAGAGATTACTTGAAGGAGACTTCAGTGTGGCTTTAAGCTTCAATATACTTTTCACATCACTCGTGAGGTATAGACATTTACACAACTTAAATAGCAACCTGAGTCAAGAGAACATGAGCTATTTTCTCTCAACATCCTGATGACGAGAGAGAGGCACAGAAGCAAGACAGACAGAGAGGAATAGTACAAATGTTGTCGCTTCACCTCCAACAGTGTTAGTTCAATTTTCCATACAGAGTTTCAAAATAAAAATTCAGCAGAAATGAATGTAAAGTATCGCTATAATTTGTCACCACCCAGAATTTTCCACCCGTTTGTTGTTTTAGTCAGAATATAAAACAAATTATATAAATAGGAGGTTTGGGGGAGAGAGAGAGAGAGAGAGAGAGAGAGAGAGAGAGAGAGAGAGAGAGAGAGAGAGAGAGAGAGAGAGAGAGAGAGAGAGAGAGAGAGAGAGAGAGAGAGAGAGAGAGAGAGAGAGAGAGAGAGAGAGAGAGAGAGAGAGAGAGAGAGAGAGAGAGAGAGAGAGACTTCACCCCAGCTTAGTTTTTGCCTGAGAGTATAAAAAGTTCAAATACAAGTGCCAAAGAGAGAGAGAGACCGGAAAACTCAGAGAACCAAGAAAGCGAGTCAGACCGAGAGACGGAGAGCGAGACAGACCGAGAGACGGAGAGCGAGAGTGGACGCAGGTGGATGAGAGTGCTTCCAGATGGCAGCAGCAGGTAAAGTGTCTGTTGGCGCTCCAGAGGTGGTGGTGGTGGTGGCGGTGCTTTGCCTCTGTGATTAGCCCTGGAACAGACACACAGGACGCAGACAAAGAGCAGCCATGTTCCCCTTGTTCCTCACTTAAGAGCAGAGCCCAAGGTGCCACAGGCAGATTTCCCCAGAGGAAACGTGCCATGCGCAGATAAGACCCGGGCGCCATGTCCCTCTGGGGGAGCAGGGACTGGCGGCGGCGGCGGCGCGCTGGGGGGGAGAATCAACCCTCTTAAGAAAAACAAAATGAGGAGAAGAGAAAGGAGTCTGTGGTGTGGAGCCGAGGCCCGTGCCAATCTCGCCGCGCAGCTCAGCTCCAGAGTTGTCCACAAAGTTTACCTTCGCAAACTCCCCAACTCTTGAGGAGTGGAACTCGACAGCTACTTGGACTCCCTCTCACTTCAGTTCACTTTAGTTTGGGGAGAGAGGTGGAGTCGAGTCGAGTGGGATTTTGGCTTTTTCTACGACGGTGTGCTAAGCTTTCTCGGGTGGCAGTGGTTGGGGGTTACCTCAATATGATCAGGCAGTGGTTGGGGTTACCTCAATATGATCAGCAGTGGTTGGGGTTACCTCAATATGATCAGGCAGTGGTTGGGGTTACCTCAATATGATCAGGCAGTGGTTGGGGTTACCTCAATATGATCAGGCAGTGGTTGGGTTAAGGGTTTTGTCTTTGTTTGTGTCGTTTAGGAGACGCTTTGATCCAACCAGACTAAAGTGAGTTCAGAAACAGGTCATTAAGGAGAAGGTGTGGTGGACTCTGCCATCGTGCTAAAGGGTAAGACTGTGGATACTCTGGATCAAAACCAAATACCTTCTGTCCAAGAGTCAAACAGCCTCACCAGTAGTACCCTAACCCTACCAGTACCTAACCCTACCAGTACCCTAACCCTACCCCAGTACCCTACCCAGTACCCTAACCCTACCCAGTACCCTAACCCTACCCAGTACCCTAACCCTACCCAGTACCCTAACCCTAACCCTAACCCTACCCAGTACCCTAACCCTACCCAGTACCCTAACCCTACCCAGTACCCTAACCCTACCCAGTACCCTACCCAGTACCCTAACCCTACCCAGTACCCTAACCCTACCCAGTACCCTAACCCTACCCAGTACCCTACCCAGTACCCTAACCCTACCCAGTACCCTACCCAGTACCCTAACCCTACCCAGTACCCTACCCAGTACCCTAACCCTACCCAGTACCCTAAACCCTACCCAGTACCCTAACCCTACCCAGTACCCTAACCCTACCCAGTACCCTAACCCTACCCAGTACCCTAACCCTACCCAGTACCCTAACCCTACCCAGTACCCTAACCCTACCCAGTACCCTACCCAGTACCCTAACCCTACCCAGTACCCTTCCCAGTACCCTAACCCTACCCAGTACCCTACCCAGAACCCTACCCAGTACCCTAACCCTACCCAGTACCCTAACCCTACCCAGTACCCTAACCCTACCCAGTACCCTAACCCTACCCAGTACCCTAACCCTACCCAGTACCCTAACCCTACCAGTACCCTAACCCTACCCAGTACCCTACCCAGTACCCTACCCAGTACCCTAACCCTACCCAGTACCCTAACCCTACCAGTATCCCTAACCCTACCCAGTACCCTAACCCTACCCAGTACCCTAACCCTACCCAGTACCCTACCCAGTACCCTACCCAGTACCCTAGCCCTACCAGTACCCTAACCCTACCCAGTACCCTACCCAGTACCCTAACCCTACCAGTACCCTACCCAGAACCCTACCCAGTACCCTAAACCCTACCCAGTACCCTAACCCTACCCAGTACCCTAACCCTACCCAGTACCCTAACCCTACCCAGTACCCTAACCCTACCCAGTACCCTAACCCTACCCAGTATGAGTTGACTCACGATCACATTCTCCAGATCCGAAGGGCCCCCCAGAAAGTGGACGAGATGGGGGATGCTGATTGTTTGAACAAAGCTGAAATATTATGGGGGTGGTGTTATTCTGGTCCCTTCACCGCTGTCAATCAAACCACCCGCCAATCTTTGTATTCAATATGTAAAGGGGGGAAGAATATTGGCTGACCGACATGAGAGACCAAAGGAAGTTGCACGAGTATAGCTTTCCTAAATAATGCAAGAAAATATTTATTTGGTCCATGTCAAAAGAAAAGGTCTACCCTTTGAATCCCCCTTTGAAGCCATAGTATTGATCGCAGTGAACAGTTGTAGATTTGCTTTCTGTCCACTGAGCCATATATTTTGTGTCAGCAACATGAAGAATACAGTCTTAACCCTGAACCCACACATTTTCATATGTTTACTAGATGCAGTTGTGGAATGCTGTGTATGGTTCTATTGAAACTTGCATGTTTGCCATTTATTTTCTTCTGGGCCTTATCGCGAATGTTCTAAAAGGTCTACAAAACTATGAGGATGAGTGTTACATTAGAAATCTCTCACTTGACTTGTCAAGAGAGCAATACTGTGATCCCTTACAGTTCCAACCCCTACACACACACACACACACACACACGCACACGCACACACACACTTATAAAAAGAAATTCTGAGAATAAACATGCATTTATTCATTTAAATATAGATGAAAACACACTGAATACAAATTATGAGAAAGTGAGATACACACACACACACACACACACACACACACACACACACACACACACACACACACACACACACACACACACACACACACACACACACACACACACGTACAACATAAGTAGATTCTATCAAATACCTCTATTACTCAAATCTGGCCAAGCACAAAATGGAGGCATCCAGCCGTCCAGAGCTATCTGCAGCCGGTGTCGTACTGTGAATTCAGAGCGGTGTTGAACTAATAACTTTTCTAATTGGAGCCCCTGGTTCCACACACACACACCACTGAGGCCCCAGGGTGAGTACTGAGGAGGTTCCCGGTACGTTGCAGCGCGTCATGGTTTGAGGGTTTGAATCCTTCCGTTATTGATCGCTAGACCACTGTGAGATTGAACCAAGTTGCTTCCGGACACTTCCTTCCATATCATGTTTTGGTAAGAATTTCCAAAGGGAAAAAGCGTCCTTGGGTTTCCAAAACAAAAGCATGCACAATTGATCAGATTGTGATATGTTGTAGTGTTGCCTTAATTGGTTAGATGTGATATGTTGTAGTGTTGCTTTAAATGCGGGTCGTCTTATCTGGCGGATCGAGCCATCTCCTCTTCAATAACAAAAG